>NC_081439.1:36814996-37116632 GCF_949786415.1 Peromyscus eremicus
TATCCATGTATTTTTGCTTTTAATAGCCACATGTAAATAGCATGCTTAGTTTTAATAATGTTTATGTTCCCCAAAAGATATATCCCTAGGAATTTTGTGAATATAAAATATGTAACAGATGAACTAAAGAAGATAGTTTAAAAAATATGATGTTACTCATAAGATAGGTCTTCCATGTTACCCTTCCTAGGCAGATGTCTATAAACAACGTGAATATGATGTCAGTGTTTATAGTAATAAAATATTTGTTACCTACTGAGATGACAATAGCTGCCAGCTGTAGCTAGAGTTTTCCTGCCTGGCCCACAGTCAAGACAAATCTCTGTCACCCACCAGTCCCACAGCCACTCAGACCCAACCAAGTAAACACAGAGACTTATATTGCTTACAAACTGTATGGCCATGCCAGGCTTCTTGCTAACTGTTCTTATATCTTAAACTAATCCATTTCTATAAATCTATACCTTGCCACATGGCTCGTGGCTTACCGGCATCTTCACATGCTGCTTGACATGGCTGCGGCTGGCAGTGTCTCTCTGACTCAGCCTTCTACTTCCCAGAATTCTCCTCTCTCCTTGTCCCACCTACTTCCTGCCTGGCCACTGGCCAATCAGTGTTTTATTTACAGAACAATATCCACAGCACTTCCCTTTTTCTTTTTTTTCAAAAAGGAAGGTTTTAACCTTAACATAGTAAAATTACATATAATTTGGGAATTTGGGCGTAGCTTCTGTTACTACTTTCTGCTGGAGGGGGGCGCTGTATCTTATGGGGACACAAAGAAAATTTTAGGATTATGGAGTAGTCCATGAGGCTGTATTGTCTGAGCTAGTTGCCTTGAAACGGTTCTGGATGGTGGATCATCTGGGCCTTGGTGTCATTGGAGACCTTTCAGGGGGTCTTGGCTGGTCAAACCTGATGTATCTTAATCTGGAACAAATCCATAGCCTCTGGCTTTCTGTGGGAACAAAAGCAGAGCCTCCTTTCCAAAACAACATATCCTTATATCCAAATTTTGAAGTCAAGGTACTTTTAAAATATACATTTTGGCATAACTCAACAGCTTTTGCAATCAAATGTTTTTCTTCAGTTATGAATATCAAAGAGAACATAATCCAGATTCTCTGTGTGGTAGCCATCTTTACGTGGCTTATTTTTTATATTACCTTGAGCCTATTGCTTTAAACTGCAGAATTCTAAGACTGAAATGGAGCTGTGGCTACTGGCTCTGCCCACCTCAGCTTCCCAACATGGCGGCAGTACGGTACGTTTTCCACCAGCTCTGGGAGCCATCCTGGGTCGCTGCTTTTATCAAAGCAGCGTGTAGCCCAGAAACCTCTTTTTTTGTTTTGTACTAGCAAAGGCTAAATCCACCACGCAGCTTAATGTGCCACTTGCAGAGGCCTCATTCCCACCATACTGCAGGTCGAGCGCACATGCCAGGAACTCGCCATAGTAGCTCAAACACGCAGGCTGCTGCTAGCTTGAGAGAAACAACTAGGAACTGTTTTTAGATCCATTTTAGAATCTTTTTTTCACAGGTTTTAGGTGGAAACTCTTGCCAACACATTGGGGGCCATTTGTAGCTAGAGTTTTCCTGCCTGGCCCACAGTCAGGACAAATCTCTTTCACCTGCCAGTCCCACAGCCACTCAGACCCAACCAAGTAAACACAGACTTATATTGCTTACAAACTGTATGGCTGTGCCAGGCTTCTTGCTAACTGTTCATATATCTTAAACTAATCCATTTCTATAAATCTATATCTTGCCATGTGGCTCGTGGCTTACCGGCATCTTCACATGCTGCTTGTCATGGCCGCGGCTGGCAGTGTCTCTCTGACTCAGCCTTCCACTTCCCAGAATTCTCCTCTCTCCTTGTCCCGCCTATACTTCCTGCCTGGCCACTGGCCAATCAGTGTTTTATTTATACAGAACAATATCCGCAGCAGCCAGCTATTGTTCTGTGAGTTTTAATTCTTAATTCATTTTATCCCCACAACACTTACCTATTCAACTTAACATTAGCATCTAAAGTAACTAAAAAATTTACTGGAAAATGACAACTTGTTGGTAAAGGCAACAAATAGTTTGGTCAATGTTGAAGAATTATGGCATCGGTTAGTGCTGGGGCTTGTTTATACAAAATAAATGAGACAGTATAGTATGGTAAAATATAATCTTAGCCTATTCACTTTACTGGAGTTTGGATTAATGTCTGAAGAGTCACAAACAAGTAAATCACAAACGAGAATGTAAATTTTCTAAAATGGCTCAACTTGGGTATATTATTGTAACTCTTAGATCATTTCTGTTTTCTATCATTAATTAAACTACTAATACTGAATCCCAAACCTTTACTGATTCTGCTAAACTATATTAATTGTCTCATATAGTAAGAACTTGCATATTCTTCAGGCTTAACTATGAAACCACTGTTTTATGTTAAGGACAGGGTTTCTTAAATTTTAGCATGAATTAAAATTATCAAAAGAGGCATTAACATGTAGATAGCTGGATACTACCTCCAGAGAGTTTTATCTAACAGTTGACATTTATAATTTACTGTACTAGCTCCTTTCTAGCTAATGCTATTGCTATTGGTCTGGAAATCACACTACATAAAACTATGTGTGAGGTGGAAAGGCATATGATATAATCTCACTATTTGAGAATCCTGAAGATACACTCATACCTGTAATTTTAAATATGTGTTATAAGAGACTTCATCTCGATAATTTGTACTGAAATTAATGTACACAACAAAATACCCAAATCAGCTTAGGTGTATAGTATAGTATGTATATAAACATATAACACATATAGTATATATGTTTATACATATATAGTATGCATATATGTATAGCAAAACTTCTCTGAGGTGTTAGCAGTCTATGGTGACCAGTGTCTGTGGAACATGGTCAAAAGAATGATGTGTGGTAAACAATACCTTATGAAACTATGAGAGAGAATCCAGGGGAAAAATGACAGAGGACATTTTTCCTCATGTGCATTTTTTTCTGCATTGTTCTTGGATGAGATTTTGTGTCTTCTGTGGCAAATACTTGCATTCAATTTATAAGACATGTTTATTCTTGTTGGATGTCAGAACATAGCTATAGAACCCAATCTGGTGAAAGGATATGCTGAGTGCTATTCTAAGTGCATCATTAATCTAGATATGGCCTTCTGTCTTTCTTTTGTGCTGTTCCAGATATAACCTAGAGTATGTGCCAGACAATTGCATTTAAATTGGTCTCTCCTGAGAAAGCTCTGAGAAAGTGCTGCTCTGTTAATATTTAGTATGCGCTTACTGGCATTTATTACATGTTTTTCTGATCATGTTATGTTGAACCATTGCTATCGTTGTCACATCTGTATATAAAGTACACTAAAACTGAACTAAAGTTGTCCACAGCATTAGACGGATATCTTCTTCTGGACTCTGAGGACATCTACAATAGTGTGCTCATGCCCTTCCCTCAATATAACATAATTAAAAATAAAATAAATCTTTAAAAATAAAACAAAGAAGGAAGTTGATGGATTACAGACTTCCTAGTTAACAAATTGAAAATGTCTCCTTAACTAAAACACTGATATTTTTGTATAGTGATTTCAATTTTTTGCTGTGGGATGGTCTGTATGTCAAATGTGTTGCTCTGATTGTTCAATAAATAAAACACTGATTGGCCAGTAGCCAGGCAGGAAGTATAGGCAGGACTAACAGAGAGGAGAATTGAGAGAACAGGAAGGTGGAGGGAGACAGTGCCAGCCACCATGACAAGCAGCATGTGAAGATGCCGGTAAGCCACAAGCCACGTGGCAAGGTATAGATTTATAGAAATGGATTAATTTAAGATGTAAGAACTAGATAGCTAGAAGCCTGAACCATTAGGCCAAACAGTTTAAATAATATAAGCATCTGTGTGTTTTATTTTTATAAGTGGGCTGTTGGACTGCTGGGGGTTGGCAGGACCTGGAGAGAAAACTCTCCAGCTACAATCTTTTTTTTTTTTTTTTTTGGTTTTTCAAGACAGGGTTTCTCTGTGTAGCTTCATGCCTTTCCTGGAACTCACTTGGTAGCCCAGGCTGGCCTCAAACTCACAGAGATCCTCTGGCTCTGCCTCCCGAGTGCTGGGATTAAAGGTGTGAGCCACCAACACCTGGCTGTGATTTTAATCTTAATGTATAATCAAAATTATTTTAGCATGCTCTCCTGTTTTGTGCTAGCATTTACATAATAAAGGGGAAAAGTAAGGAGACATGAAATGAAATATGGCACACGGGGTTGGAGATTTAGCTCAGTGGTAGAGTGCTTGCCTAGCAAGCGCAAGGCCCTGGGTTCAATCCTCAGCTCTGAAAAAAAAATATGGCACACATAAGTAATAAAAACCTAAAATTTGGAAGAAAATTGTTCATTCTATTTGAAGCATAAAAGTTTTCTTGAAGTTAAAGGAACTATAATTTCTGTTTTCCTGGGCCATCTTGGCCTATGCCCACTCATGATATTATTTTTAGTTTAATATTTTTCCATATTATTTGAAATTTTATCAAAGTACTGGCTTAATTGGTACAATAAGTTCAACTGACTTGAATAGAAAACAATTCTGCTCTTTGTTTCTGTTTTTTTTTTAATCATGCTCTTTTTTTTTTTTTTTTGGTTTTTTGAGACAGGGTTTCTCTGTGTAGCTTTGCGCCTTTCCTGGAACTCACTTGGTAGCCCAGGCTGGCCTCGAACTCACAGAGATCCGCCTGGCTCTGCCTCCCGAGTGCTGGGATTAAAGGCATGCACCACCACCGCCCGGCTTCTCTTTTTCCTAGTGTGTAAGAAGTATATAAAAGGGGGGGAGGAAATATAGAGATATATCCTTTGAATATGCATCTAATTCAAATATATATAGCCATCATCCAAAATTTTTCCACTATTAAAACATTTAGGTAATACAGATAATATCTCACTACACTGATAAAACAAAGTTTGCAAAACCAAACTTAATGCTTCCATAATGTCTCAGGAGTATGTTGGAGTAACAGCCAAAGCTCCTAGCCAATGGCATACTCACTTGCATTACAACCATATTGAAAGCTCAAAAACAAAGTTCTAACTCTACAAAACCCCCAGAGAACTTTAGTAGTGGAGAATGCAGGGATTATTAATATATGTCCATAAAATGTATTATCACATACAAAACCTGAGAAGTCAAGTTATGAAGTACAGAGATGATTATGTGAACAATCTTGTTAAATTGATTTTATTATTACTATAAGTACTACAATTTGTTATTTTTAGTGCTGTTTATGTTTAATTAAACATTTAACAAACATGAACAGGAAAATGAAAATTAACATTTAATAGAAAAGGTAAGCACTATTTTGTTCTTTAGGGGAAATTATGCCAAAATTTAACATATATACTTGTCAAAAATTATTGGTCAATATTTATTGTTTTAGTTACTGACTTCATAAAAATCACAAATATAGATATGATAAAGCATAAATATCTATACTATATACCAATTATTTTAAGAGATGATATTTTAACACAAGCCAATGAAATAAATAAACACATTAGAATAAGACAAAGCAAACAGACAAACTGGGAGGGAGGAAGCATGAGAAACACATATACATGAGCCCCCTCCACAAAACCTCTAAAAGCACAAAATCAAAAACCATAATAGAAAAGCAAAAAAAAAAGTACAGTAAAATTATCAAAACAAAGCATTATGAAACAAAACTTTACTGAAAATATTATTGAGTTTGTTACATGTTGGGCATCTAAGGCTGGGCATGGGGGGTATTCCTTAAGTATAGTTTATATTCCCAGTGAGACTCCATTTGGATGAAACTATTTTTTCCTTTGTGAGTGGTTGTCAACTGGAGGTAACTTCTGTTTTATGGGTGAGAGCCCTTGTACCAATCCCCTCTTCAGCACTGGGACCCTACCTGGCTTGGACCTGTACAAGCTATGTGTATGCAGCCACGGTGTCTGTAAGTTCATATCTGTGTCATTCCTGTAGTGTCTAGAATGTACTGTTTCCTTGGTGTCTTCCATCCCCACGAGATGTTATAACCTTTCAGCCTCCTTTTCTGCAGGGTTCCCTGAGCCCTAAGGGGTGGGGCATAAGTGAAACATCTCATTTGGGACTAAGTGTTCCAAGGTATTTCACTCTCTGCATGTTGTCTGACTGTGGGTCTCTGTATTTGTTCCCATCTTCTTTGGAGGAAGGTCCTCGATGTTGGCTGAGTGAGGCACTAATCTATGGGTATAGCAGAACCCCCTTAAGAGTAATTTTATTACTATGTTCCTTTAGCAGAACAATAGTATTTGTCTTTTCCTAAAGTCCATGGCCTATAGCTCTGTGGTATAATAATTACTTAGCATGTGGTACATCTTGGATTTGATTTCCCACACCACATAAAAATTAAATTAAATAAGAATGAAACACGCTGAAGAATGAGTAACACATTCAGCTGTTTTCTTTAGTTTAGGAATGTTATTTTGTCTTTGTATGAAAATGATAGTTTTACATGCTCTATAACTTGGAGTTGAAAGTTACCATATTAAAATGTGATTTAATACTTATTCAATATAGTACTTGAAGTTCTAGCCAGAGCAATAAGACAACATAAGGAGATTAAGGGGATACAAATTGGAAAGGAAGAAGTCAAGCTTTCCCTATTTGCAGATGACATGATAGTATACTTGAGCAACCCCAAAGATTCCACCAAGGAACTGATACAGCTTATAAACACCTTCAGCAACATATCAGGATACAAGATCAACTCAAAAAAATCAGTAGCCCTCCTATATACAATGAACAAAAAAGCGGAGAAGGAAATCAGAGATACATCACCCTTTACTATAGCCACAAGTGACATAAAATACCTTGGGGTAATACTAACCAAGCAAGTGAAGGACCTATATGACAAGAACTTTAAGTCCCTGAAAAAAGAAATTGAAGAAGATGTCAGAAAATGGAAAGATCTCCCATGCTCATGGATAGGCAGAACTAACATAGTAAAAATGGCAATCTTACCAAAAGCAATCTACAGATTCAATGCAATCCCCATCAAAATACCAACACAATTCTTCACAGACCTGGAAAGAATAATACTCAACTTCATATGGAAAAACAAAAAACCCAGGATAGCCAAAAGAATCCTGTACAATAAAACAACCTCTGGAGGCATCACGATCCCTGACTTCAAGCTGTACTATAGAGCTACAGTAATAAAAACAGCTTGGTACTGGCATAAAAACCGACATGTGGACCAATGGAATCGAATTGAAGACCCTGACATTAATCCGCACACCTATGAACAAATAATTTTTGACAAAGAAGCCAAAAGTGCACAATGGAAAAAAGAAAGCATCTTCAACAAATGGTGCTGGCAAAACTGGATATCAACATGTAGAACGCTGCAAATAGATCCATATCTATCACCGTGCACAAAACTTAAGTCGAAGTGGATCAAGGACCTCAACATAAATCCAGCTACTCTGAACCTGCTAGAAGAGAAAGTAGGAAGTAGTCTTGAATGCATTGGCATAGGAGACCACTTCCTAAATAGAACACCAGTAGCACAGACACTGAGAGAAACAATCAATCAATGGGACCTCTTGAAACTGAGAAGCTTTTGTAGGGCAAAGGATACGGTCAACAAAGCAAAGCGACAGCCTACAGAATGGGAAAAGATCTTCACCAATCCCACATCTGACAGAGGACTGATATCCAGAATATATAAGGAACTCAAGAAATTAGACATCAAAATGCCCAACAGTCCAATTAAGAAATGGGCTATAGAACTAAACAGAGAATTCTCAACAGAGGAAACTCAAATGGCTGAAAGACATTTAAGGAATTGCTCAACATCACTAATCATCAGGGAAATGCAAGTCAAAACAACTCTGAGATACCACCTTACGCCTGTCAGAATGGCTAAGATCAAAAACACTGAAGACACCTTATGCTGGAGAGGATGTGGAGCTAGAGGAACTCTCCTCCACTCTTGGTGGGAATGCAAGCTTGTACAACCACTTTGGAAATCAATATGGCGATTTCTTAGAAAATTGAGAATCCATCTCCCCCAAGATCCAGCTATACCACTCTTGGGCATATACCCAAGGAATGCTCAATCACACCACAAGAGCACTTGTTCAGCTATGTTCATATCAGCATTGTTTGTAATAGCCAGAACATGGAAACAACCTAGATGCCCTTCAACTGAAGAATGGATAAACAAAATGTGGTACATATACACAATGGAATACTACTCAGCAGAGAAAAACAATGACATCATGAGGTTTGCAGACAAATGGATGGATCTAGAAAAAATCATCCTGAGTGAGGTATCCCAGACTCAGAAAGACAAACATGGTATGTACTCACTCATAACAGGATACTAGATGTGGAACAAGGATGACTGGACTGCTACTCACATCACCAGGCAGGCTACCTGAAAAACAGGACCCCAAGAAAGACACAGGGTTCGCCCAATGACAGAGAAATGGAATGAGATCTACATGAACAGCCTGGACATGAGTGGGGGTAGTGAAGGGCGAGGGTCGAGGGAAAGAGAGCTTGGGTGAGTGGGAGATCCCAGCTGGATCAACAACAGAGAGGGAGAACAAGGAATAGGAGACCATGGTAAATGAAGACCACATGAGAATAGGAAGAAACAAAGTGCTAGAGAGGCCCACAGAAATCCACAAAGATACCCCCACAACAGACTGCTGGCAATGGTCGAGAGACAGTCCGAACTGACCTACTCTGGTGATGGGATGGCCAAACACCCTAATTGTCGTGCTAGAAACCTCATCCAACTACTGAGGGATCTGGATGCAGAGATCCATGTCTAGGCCCCAGGTGGATCTCTGGGAGTCCAATTAACGAGAATGAGGAGGGTTTATATGAGCGAGAATTGTTGAGACCAAGGTCGGATAAAGCACAGAGACAAATAGCCAAACAAACGGAAACACATGAAATATGAACCAATGGCTGAGGGGTCACCAACTGGATCAGGCCCTCTGAATGGGTGAGACAGTTGATTGGCTTGATCTGTTTGGGAGGCATCCAGGCAGTGGCACTGGGTCCTGTGCTCACTGCATGAGTCGGCTGTTTGAAACCTGGGGCCTATGCAGGGTCCCTTGGCTCGGCCTGGGAGGAGGGGACTGGACCTACCTGGACTGAGTCCACCAGGTTGATCTCAGTCTGTGGGGAAGGCTTTGCCCTGGAGAAGATTGGAATGGGGGGCGGGCTGGGGGGAAGGTGAGGGAGGGGAGGGGGGAGAACAAGGGAATCTGTGGCTGATATGTAGAACTGAATTGTATTGCAAAATAAAAATTAAAAAAAAAATGTGATTTACTGCTTTACTGCTCCAGATAAGATATGTGCTATGATTAAAGTACTTGAGTCATCGTAGCTAATGGACCTTTTCTTTCTGGCTCCTGTCAAGATTATTTCTTTGTCTTTCATCTTCTGAAATTTAATTATGATATGCTTTCACGTGATTTTTTTCATTTGTTTATTTATTATTTTTATGTTATGTGCATTGGTGTTTTACCTGTGTGTATGTCTGCGTGAAGGTGACAGATCACCTGGAAATGGAGTTCAGACAGTTTTCAGCTACCATGTTGGTGCTGGGAATTGAACCCAGGTTCTCTGAAAGAGAAGCCAGTGCTCTTAACTGCTGAGTCATCTCTCCAGCCCCATGTGAAATTCTTGAGATTTGTCATTGGATAAATTTGTTCTTTGACAATTTAATACATGTATATCATGCATTCTGATTCCTCTCATTGTCCACTCTTTCATATCTGTCCCACAGCTCCTCCCTACGTTCCTTACAAAAATCTATTTCCTACTGTTTTGTTTTTGAAAAGTTTGAGATCTGCATTCATTTGTTTACTGGGTTTCTTTTCAATTGCCCTTTTATATTTTTGATTTTTTTCTTTTATTAAACAGATTTTTTTTCATATTATATATTCTGATTAGGGCTTCCCTTCACCCTACTCCTCCTAGCTTCTCTGTACCTCCACACCCATCTGCATTCACAGCTTTAGAAAGCTGTCTCTCCTTAGAAAACAAATATACATATAAGGAATAATAATAAAATAAATTAAGATGAATAAAAAACAAATCAGATTATGACAAAATAACAAAACAAGAAAAAAAAGCTAAAGAAAAAGCACAAGAAACACATATAGATGCAGAGATACACGTGTTCACATATTCAGGAATTCCATAACACCTCAAAATTTTGGAAGCTATAATGTATATTCAAAGGACTTATAAGGTAGAAAATAAATTAAAAACAAAACAAAAATATGCCTAATGTAACACTATGAGATGAAAAATCTGCTCCAAAGATGCTATTGACTTTATTTTCTGTTTTCTACCTACCGCTGAGCTTGGGGCTTACCCTTAAGAGCAGTTTGTTTCCTTAGTGGGACTCCCATGAAGAAAACTAATATTTCATTTGCAAATGCCTATCAGTTGAAGATAGCTTCAGGGTTATGGATGAATATGTGCCTCCAATTCTCCTTCCAGCTTTAGGACCCTATCTGGTACAGACCCAATCAGACCTTTGGCCAACAACTCAATTAGATGAAACCCAGGTACAGGAAGTTTCATTTGGTGACAAGAAATGTCCAGTTGGTGATCTGTATCTGTCTCCTCATTATTTAGTGACTTTATTTATATTGTCTTCATATACATATATATTATAGGAAACTTCCACTGTGTTAGTTTTCCATACTATCCCAAAATGACCCTTACATTTAGCCATCCCTGGTCCTAGTCCCTCCCTATTCTTACCTTTCCATCTCTACTTAATCCTCCTGTTCAAGTTCTCCCCATTCCATTCAAAAACTATATGTTCTACATCCCTTTCTTAGGGAGATCTATTGGTGAAATTATTTAGGCCACTCCACGTAGTTAAAAGGAGATTTATTTAATGGTGTAACTTACAAATTAAGGGATAGGTAGGTCGCGGGGTCTGGGGAAGATGTATCACAGTCCAGCGGTGTTCTCTGGAGCTCTCCTCTGTCCACCTCCACCATCCAGCGTCCTAGAACCAAGAGAGTGTTCGCTGATCCCGATCTCGGGTCCCTAGGTGCCTCCCTTGGCCCCGCCTTGTAGGAGTGACAGTTGCCGAAGTCTCAATGGGGGTTGGAACTTCCAGAACAAAGCTGGAATGGCTACCCACTACAGAGATCTATCTATCCCTACCTCACCAGTCACTTACTCTATGCCTAACCTCTGTGCTTCTATAGACTGAAGCTTGGTTATCACTGACTTAAAAGCTAATATCCACATATGAACAAATATATACCATATTTGTCTTTACAAATCTGGGTCACTACACTCAGATTCTTTTTTTAGTTCCATCAGAGAATTTCATGATTTCATTTTTTAACAGCTGATTAATACTCAATTGTGTAAATATACCATATTTTCTTCATCCATTTTTCTGTTGAGGAACATCTAGGTTTTTTTATGATTTCTAGCTATTATGAAAAGAGTGACAATGAACATGATTGAGCATGTGTGCTTGTCATAGGGTGGAGAATCCTTTGGATATTTGCCAAGGAGTGGTATAACTGGGTCTTAACGTAGATTGATTCCCAATTTTCTGAAGAATCTCCATATTGATTTCCATACTGGCTGTACAGGTATGCAACAAAAATTGAAATAACTTCATCCTATCAGACAACCATGGATTAAAGCTAGATTTCAACAAAAAATACAAACAACAGAAAGCCTACAAACTCATGGAAGCTGAACAACTCTCTACTGACTGACTACTGTGTCTAGGAAAAAATAAAGAAAAAAAATTAAAGACTTTCTAGAATTCAGTAAAACTGAATGCACAAAATACCCAAATATATGAGACACAAAATGGTGCTAAAGGGAAAGTTCATAGTATTAAGTGTCTTGATAAATAACTTGGAGAGATCTCATACTTAATTGTTTTTCTTGCTTGCTTGCTTGTTTTTTAGAAGTTGAAATAGTGAATGCAAGAATTGTGTTCTTTTCTTCTTGGAACATTTCCAGATATTTTACATATTTTACATTTTACATTGTGCATTTCACAGAAATTCTCCTTTTCTTTTTATCCCTTTGTGTTCTTTCTAACAAAGAATTACATCTTCAAGATTGGCTCTTGAACCATATACTTTTTAAAATTCCTTTCAAATGGTGTTCTAATCTACCATGAATACATATTTATTTTAAGGTTTTTGTCTTGGGGTTAATTTGATTTATCTGCTTCCCTTCTTATTTTTTTGAATTTTTTGTGAGAAGATATGTAGCAGACATAAAGGATTTGGATTATAAGGATTTCATGTTTAGTCATCTTTTCACAATTAACATTATCTTTGAACATTCTTGTTTTTTACTTGGGCCACTCACAGAATGTATCTGTTTTTATTTATTCCTCTATTATTTTCTCTACTTTTTTGAAAAATATGTTAAAAGTTTGAAGTAAATGATAATATTTTCTAGAATTACTAATGTTGATTTTTTATATTGATATCCATTGCATGAAAAAATACTGAAAACAGAATAAACTATAACTTAAGAAATAGTCTTAATATCACATTAAAAGTTTTGAAATAGTACACTGTGAAGATGCTAAATGCCCCCACTCTAACTCTCTCACAATCCTCTACCATCTCTACCTAGAAATAAATACTATGTTCATTTATATAAGCATTATATGAATTTTGTGTTCATCATTGAATAAATATTAGAACATTCAGTATGTGACCACTTCTTAATATGGTGTAGTAAGCTGATCTTTGCAGGTGGTCTAAAAAACATTTCAGTTATTTTCATTTTTGTATATGAATTTTTCAAATGAAGTTGAATTTCCAGTTTGGATTCTAGATAATTTACAATTCATTTTATTTTATTATATTTTTCTAATTTTTGATAGAAAATATACTTATGTCATTTTCTTTCTTCACTTTCCTCAGTTCTACCCTTCGCATGTAAACTCTTTGCTTTCTTTGAAACACATGGCCTCTTTTCTTTAATGTGTGTGTGTATGTGTGTGTGTGTATGTGTGTGTATTCCTAAATATATACAAACAACCTATTCATTCTGTATGTTACTTGTATATATGTTTTCAGGGATGACCATTTTGGGTACTGGATAACTGATTTTTCCCTCTGTCAGCATTCCTTAATTGCATATAGTTCCTTCTGTAGAGTTGAGGCTTCATGGAAATTCCTGCTTCCACATCAACATGTCTATTAGTGTCATTGTTGTTCAGGTCTTGTTTATGCAGCCATGTTGTTAAGACATCATACATATCTAGGAGACATAGCCTCACAGCAATCTTACTGTTCCTCTGGCTTTTTTAATCTTTTTCTCCCTCTTCTACAATTATCCATGAGCATTAGTTGAAGAAATTAAGTTGTTGGTGTATCAGTAAAGAATGGACTCCACAACTCTTCATTTGGATGGGTTATGTTTTTCTGTAATGATCTCCAACTTTTGCAAAGAGAGGCTTATTCATGAGGGATGAGAACTCCACTTACCTGTATGTATAAAGTTTATCTTTTTACGGTTAAAAAATATTTGACATTGGTTTCATTTCTGTGTATGTGTGTGTAAAACTACAAGAATCAATAGTTTTCTGGAGACAATCTTATAGTTCAGTGATAAAAGATACTACAATTCAAATTTCCAATGACATCCTTGAGATAATATTTCCCACATGATATTGTTTTATACAATTAAAATATATAGTTCTTCATATTTCCCTAAAGCTGTAACTTTAAACATTTTATATACAGCCCATGTCCTTAAATTTGCATATTGTTATTTTTAGAAAGACTTGTTTTAAATCAACTCTTAACTCATACAACCATTTGTTTCAAGTGTAGCATTAATTTATTTGTGATAGTTCATACTCTTTACAAGACTGCTAGTTTTGTTATAAAACAGTGAAATTATAATGCTATGTTTCCTAATAATATTTCAGGGAAAAACAACAATATGTTCTTTTAGCATATTAGAACATTGAAAAACTAGTGCTCTCAGCTATTTCTCCTTGTTTCTAGGGATTATATTAAGGGGTTCTCTAAATATTTCATTCAATTTTAAAATTTATTATACCATTAAAGTATTTAGATGACAATAAAATGATCACATGCACTAAAATATAACTAAAATAGTAATTCAATGGTTCCTGAAAAATCAGTATCATATGCTGACACAGTAAACAGTTTTTTTTTTTTTTCGAGACAGGGTTTCTCTGTGTAGCTTTGTGCCTTTCCTGGATCTCGCTCTGTAGACCAGGCTGGCCTCGAACTCACAAAGATCCGCCTGCCTCTGCCTCCTAAGTGCTGGGACTAAAGGCGTGCGCCACCACTGCCCGGCTAACAGTTTTTAATACAAATAATAAAATTGTATTCTTTTTCTTATAACTATGTATTGACGCTAAAAGTTTGGAGCTGTCTCTTCTTTTCTTCATTACCTTTATTTGTGTGTGTGTGTGTGTGTGTGTGTGTGTGTGTGTGTGTGTGTGTGTGTATTTTTATATGCTTCCATGTGCACATATACCATGAGATATAAGTGGAGGTCAGAGGGCAGCTTTCAGGAGTTTGTTGTGTTGTTCCACCATGTGGGGCTCTCAGGGTTTGAACATGGGTCATCTGTCTTGAAGACAAATGACTACTGCCTAAGCTATCCATCAACCTGTTATTTATTTTTAGAAAAAAATAAAATAAGAATAAAGGGAAAAAAGATGTTAGAAACAAAAAAATACACAAAACAGTAATCAGAAATACTCATTTTAAACTATAAATTGTATGTATATTTATGAAATGTACAGGTGTCATCAATACCTGAATTCCAGAGAATATTTTTTATCAGGATATGATAATCTTGTTTTTATAATTACAAGTGAAGATATACAATTTTTATAGTTCAAATGTATTTTAGTTACTAATAATTTAAAATTAGAAGTTATGATAAAGAAACCACATATTACTAGATATCTAAATTTCAATGATTTATTTAACACTTTCCTTTAATCTTTGTCTTGTGGTAGACATTATTTAGAGGTCTATTAAAAGGTTCTTAAGAATCATAAAGCTCATAAAAGTTGTTATGAAGAATAATAAAACTATAAAAGGAACTAAAATACTGAGGAGGTTGTTTCCCTTTAGACAAAGAACTCCTGAAGACTTTTGTCAGTAACTTTAAAACAGAGATCATAAGAAAGTTGGAAAAGCTATGTCATTGTGTGGAACAAGCCTGGTATGTCTTGGAAAAGTAAGAAAGTCAATGAGACCGCACTGAGGCAGTGGAGAGGAGAAAATAATGAGAGTACCCAAGTCAGGTTAGGCTGACTTCATCATAAAAATTATTAAAAGTGGAAGACTATGGAACCATGGCTGTTTCCATATATAGGGAATAAAAGTAGAATTATATCTTGTTTTGTCAACAAGTAACTAAATACAAAAATTTTGGGATATTTTGAAATGTAACTATAGTAATGAAATCAAAATGGTACTGGTTAAAAAGCTGACATGTCAGAAAACCCAAACATGAGTGCAGAAAATTACAGCAATCCAATATTTTTACAATGATTCCAGAAATACACACTTGAACAAAGGAAGCATCTTCAAAATAGTTTAATAAAAACTAGATAATAACATGTAGAAAAATGACATTAGACTCAGATTTATCACTCTGAATAAAAATCAACTCAAAATGTATCAAAAAAAATGTGAAATCTAAAAATGCTGAAACTACTAGAAGAAAACATATGCAGTGCAAGATAATAGGTTTAGAAGATGACTTTCTAAATAGGATTCCATTTATTCAGTAATTAAGACAAATAATTGACAAATAAGACTTCATAAAACTAAACAGCTTCTGTACAACCATGGAGACAATAAGCAGAGTGAATGAGAAGCCACAGAGTGGGAGACAATCTTTTCCAGCTACACATATGAGAGAGGATTAATATCCAGAATACACAAAGAACTCAAAAAACATTGAGTCAAGAAGAGAAATGACTCAATTTGAAATCAGGCTACAGATCTGCACAGAGAACACTTAAGGAAAAAAATGGCTAAGAAATATCTCAAAAAGTTTTCAATATCCTTAGAAATTAAGGAAATGCAAATTAAAATAACTTTGAGATTTTGTCTTAGTGTTCTATTGCTATGAATAGACATTATGACCAAGGCAATTCTTCTTAAAGAAAACATTTAATAGGGGCTTCTTTACAGTTTCAGGGCCTTGGCCCATCATCATCATGGTGGGGATCACAATGGCATGAAGGCAGGTGCTAGAGCAGTAGCTAAGAGTTACATCCTGATTCACAGGTAGAGAAAGACTCTGGGAGTAGCAAGGAATTTTGAAACCTCAAATTCCACCCACAGTGACAAGTTTCCTCCAACAAGCCTGCATTTCCTAATCTTCCTAATCCTATCAAAGAGTTCCATTCCCTCGTGAATAAGCATTCAAATATAAGAGCCTATGTGGGTATTCTTATTCAAACCACCACAGATTTCTTTTTTCCCAAGTCAGAAAGTCTAAGATCAAGAAAAAATTTGACAACCAATGTTGATAAGGATATGGTGTAAGAGAAATCTTCATTCAGTGTTGATGTGATTGCAAATTACATTAACCTCTCTCTGGAAATTTTTATAGTCACTTATTGAAAGCAAAAATAAATATAGCATATTATTCAGCTACACCATTCCTTAGCATATGCCCAAAGTATTTGACATCTTACTCTACCAGATTCTTGCTCAGCCATGTTCATTGCCATTCTATTGTAGTTAGGAAATGCAAATAACCTAAAGTCCTCCAACTGATAAATGGATAATGAAAATTACATATAGAAAATGAAATTCCATTTATCTGTAATGAAAACTGAAGTTATATAACTTGAATGTAAATTGATGGAACTTCAAAATATATTGAGTGAAGTAATGCAGACCCAGGAAAACAAACACTACGTGTTCTCTGTAATTTGTGGATTCTAACTACAAATATTTCAATTTGAATATATAACCTGAAGAAACAAACAGAAAACAGGAAAGTAAGAAGGGATCATGGGGAAAGAGGAATAAGCATCTTTAGAGAGGGAGTAAATTATGTACAGTATATGGGTGCTAAGAAGTTGTAAATTAGAAAAGTGTGAGAGCCTTAACTGGGAAGCAGGTAGGTAAGGTATTATAGAGAGAAAGGGAGGAAGGAGAGATAACATTAGGGATGATTGAGAAACCTATAGGGAAACATTGCTTCATAAGCTTATATATAATGAATGTGTATACAATGGTTCATTAGTAGCACTTTTTTTATAGCACTTTTAACATAGGGATAAGCAACAGCTGTTCAATTGGACTTAAGGCTTCTTCAATAAGAGGGAATTTGTGCCAGGTACCATAGCAACGATTATTGTCTGGAGAGGTCACAGACCCTAAATTTATCTGTTTTTTTTGATATTTTAATTTCAATTCCACACAGTCATTTTATTCTTTGTATATATTTACTTATTGCATGTACATGTGTGTATTTCCTTGATAGTCAGTGAAGACTTTCTTAGATCACATGACTCTGGCCTCTTCCTTTGCTTTTTTATACTTTTAAGGATTATTACAATTGCATTGGGTTTAGAAGAATTCATAATAAATAATTCACCTATTTTAAACAAAGATGGTTATCAGTCATTATTACATTTTAATTTTAATTCATTTACGAAAAGTCATTTTGAAATCCTGGAATCTTAGATAATAAAATATAGTAGAATTAATAATATATAATATATATTGATCAAGAACTTGCCAGCACTGATTAGACTAAGAGGTGAGTCTTTGTTCAGATAGCCTAACAACCCTGCCCCCCATTCCAGTCCCAGTTTCAGGCCAGTAGGCAGGCCTCCTGCAGACAGGTCAGACTACCACCATTCCCCACCAGACCCTGTAACCCACAAGCCCAACCCCTCCCAAACCTACCCATCCTCTGAGACTGCAGCTGCTCCCTGAGAAGAGCCCACCAGTGCTGATTGGACTAAGAGCTGCTCCCTGAGACAAAGAGTCCATCAGCACGGATTAGACCAAGAGCTCCCATTAGACCAAGAGCTCCCATTGTGCCATGACCCGCGCAGCTGGAGCACAAAATCTGGCGAGGGACGCCAAGGTTGAATAGCACTCAAGACACCCTGCTGTGGGATGTTCTGTATGGCAAATGTGTTGCTGATTAGTCAATAAATAAAACACTGATTGGCCGTTGGCTAGGCAGGAAGTATAGGCGGGACAAGGAGGAGAATAAAGCTGGGAAGTGGAAGGCTGAGTCAGAGAGACACTGCCAGCTGCCACAATGACAAACAGCATGTGAAGATGCCGGTAAGCCACGAGCCAGGTGACAAGGTATAGATTAATGGAAATGGATTAATTTAAGCTGTAAGAAAAGTTAGCAAGAAGCCTGCCACGGCCATACAGTTTCTAACCAATATAAGTCTCTATGTTTACTTGGTCGGGTCTGAGTGGCTGTGGGACTGGCAGGTGTGAGAGATTTGTCCTGACTGTGGGCCAGGCAGGAAAACTCTAGCTACAACACCCAGTCTCAGTTTGTCAGGGAAACTCTCTTTATTCACACAAACATGGGCTTATATATCCCTCTAACAGCAGGGGTCAAGGAACGGTTACTCTGTATCCAGCGGCAAGCCAGACACTGTTTACCAAACAGGAAAACCACAGGGGAACTGATCCCCAGCACTTTCAAGAACCCAACTGCACATTTTTACAAAAACAACTTATGCAAACACAGCATAACTGGGACAGGACAAAAAAAAAGGCATTTAAGATTAAGACAGCAAACTTATTGCTGCCGACATGTCCTCCCTTTTTATTTTTAAAAGGAACACATTGGCTAGAACAGGCTGTGGAAGATCAGATAGCCTCTGTCTTAGGTCACCTGTTGCAATCCCCAAACTTACCCGTCATAGGGGGCTGCCCTTATGTCCCCTGCCTTAGGTTGCATGAGGACCACAGGAGTTGCCCATCTCTGGGTATTATCTGTCCAACATTTGTAACCATACTTGTGCAGATTCAGAGGGTGACATGGCCAGAAGGGCTTGCTTGGTTACCTGTCAGTATCGAGTGAACTGGCGTTGCTATTGACATAGCAGAAATAACCCAATTCCCATACCTCCTGTACAGATTAATAAGAGGGAAACAGACCCTGCCCATCTAGTAATCCACCCAGCAGCTTTAAACATTAATGACCACCAGGTCTGCTCATTTACGGGAACAACTCTAGTTTCATTAATCCTTACAATAGCATGTGTTAACTGAATTGTATAGTTCAAAAATGTTCCATTCCAAGGCCCTCGCAAATAAGCAAATTCTGCAACCTTGGCTGATGCATTAAAAGCTGCATGAGGGATTATACAAACTTCTGACATTCCATAAGCACATAACATATGTTGGTGTATCCACAACATATCTATTTGTTCTTGTAACAGTGCTGCTTGCTGAATAAGCATCAGAATTCCAAAGTGTAATTGTCCATTTAATGTTTGCTGAATGTCCAAGGCACCAGCCACCCTCTCAGATAATGTGTTGATCACGGCAGCCTGTTGAACAGTCTGAGATAATGCAAGCCCAGCAGCTGTAGCAGCAACATCAGATGCAGCCACAGCCGCATCAATTGCGGCAGTAATGCCAAAGTCTCTTCTTGTCCTTCTCAGCTGCAGCGGAAACTGATCAGAAGGACTCTACAGAGGCATTACTGCAAATGCAGGTATTCTCACAATCACTGAATGGGACCAATTTGCACTCCAGCAATTACTCAAGCTACAATATAGAACTGAACAGTTTAGTAGTCCCTCCCCTCCAACATCACCATTCCAAACAACAAAAAGGAAAGGAACACTTACACAGGTCATGGAAATAATAAGGAAAGCATGTGTAGAATTAACATTGATGGATTCTTCAAAAGTAGATGATGCATTCCAAAAAGCAGTTCCATTAAAAGCCATGCAATTGCTCACCAATATAGGCATTGCATTCAGACAAGCTTTAGGACCTCACAAATACATTCCCTCAAATACTCTTTCACTTTCACTTTATCAGTCAGAAGAGCATCTTTCACAAGTCTCCATAGAGAAAATGCAGCTATAGGAAATTTATCTGTGCCTTTCTCTTGTAACATATTTTGTAAATCTCTTTTTACTTGTTCCCAATCTGGAATATTCAGACCTCCTCCCATCAGAAACCAAGGACTTGCTTCAGCTATAGTGTCCGCAAATGTGAGTGTGGTACTAGACTTAATTCCTGTTCCTTGCTTACTTACTTAATAATTCCCTTAACTCAGTAGCCAACTGAGCTTTTGCAGTAGAATTACCCATGGTATGTACCAATGTTTCAATCCTCCACCCCTCTTTTTAGGGTGAGCCTCATTCGCTTACCCCTCTTTCCAGGTCTCGGTGGAACCTCCACTTGCCGTGACCCGTGCAGCTGGAGCATGAAATCTGACGAGGGATGCCGAGGTTGAACAGCACTCAAGATACCCAGTCTCAGTTCGTCAGGGAAGCTCTCTTTCTTCACACAAACATGGGCTTATATATCCCTCTAACAGCAGGGGTCAAGGAACGGTTACTCTGTATCCAGCGGCAAGCCAGACACTGTTTACCAAACAGGAAAACCACAGGGGACCTGATCCCCAGCACTTTCAAGAACCCAAATGCACATTTTCACACAAACAACTTATGCAAAAACAGCATAACTGGGACGGGACAAAAAAAAAGGCATTTAAGATTAAGGCAGCAAACTTATTGCTGCCGACACCATTGGACCAAGAGAGGCTACCTCAGATACAGACACCAGTTGCACCAAATGGAGAAAGAGATAGGGATAGGTAGATGCCAGTGCAAAAATACAGTCAACAATGTAAAGACCAATATGGCTCCATCAGAACCTAGTGGTTCCACATAGGCAAGACCTGAACAGCTCAATGCAGAAGAAACAGAAGGAATCAACCTTAAAAATGACTTTAAGAAGTTGATAGAGGTCTTCAAAGAGGAAATGAAAAATGCCCTTAAAGAAATTGAGGGAAAGACAATAAGGTGAAGGATAATGACCATTTTAGAGATAGATGTGTGATTGCTTCATAGTCCATGTATGGCAAACATTGAAATATTGCAGTCATTTTTGTCAGAGAAAAACTTTAAAACAAAACCATCATATACTTTCCAAGTCTCCTTCTCTGCCCTTAATATTTTTCATGAACAAAAAAAGAAGTTGAATCAAAAAAATATCTAAAATCTTTAGCTCCTAATACAATCTTCAGTTTCTAGTTATTTTAGTCAGTGACAGGTAAGAGTATGATGCTTTAGGCTTCAAAAAATATTTCATCTTCTAAATAAATTCTTTCATTATCTATCATAGATAATAAAATTTAAGAAAGTATTTTAAAATTAGAATCTGTTACATGCAATGCATCTAGAAGGTCCTCTTCCATACATGAACTTATAGTCTCCTTTCAAAGTATTTTGCTCTGTTTTATAACTTTCATTATTCATTTTCCATATAATTTTATTTAACAGAAATAGAAATATGTTTCTGAGAAAACCTCAATTAAGCCCTATTTTTTTTCAGTCAACCAATGTAAACATCATTGTTTCATACAATTTTATGTCTGTTCTCAAGTAATTTAATTTGTCTTGTTCATGTAGATGGAGGCTCTCAAAATTTAAATAA
Source organism: Peromyscus eremicus (assembly GCF_949786415.1). Classification (NCBI taxonomy): domain Eukaryota; kingdom Metazoa; phylum Chordata; class Mammalia; order Rodentia; family Cricetidae; genus Peromyscus; species Peromyscus eremicus. Next base: position 36,836,731 of record NC_081439.1, read on the forward strand.
CTTGATGTGTTAAAGATAGTAGAAAAGTTTATTCTTGTCTGTAGCCTGAGAGTTTCTCTCCATGTCCTGCCAAGCCCCTGCAGTCACGCAGCCCACTTATAAAATAATCACTCAGAAGCTTATATTATTAATAAACTGTATGGCTGTGACAGGCTTCTTGCTATCTAGTACTTAGATCTTAAATTAACCCATTTCTATTAATCTACAAGTTGCCACATGGCTAGTGGCTTACCGGTACTTTACATCCTGTTCCTCATGGCAGCGGCTGACAGAGTCTCCCAACTTAGCCTTCCCACAATTTTCCTCTCTCTTTGTCCCACCTCTACTTCCTGCTTGGCTACTGGCCAATCAGCACTTTATTTATTAACCAATCAGAACAATACACTCACAGCATAGAGAATATCCCACAGCACTTATCTGATAATTTAGTGTATATGCCACATAGTTCAAGGAGTTTTAACTTCTTTTTATAGGCATACTTCCACCAAGTCAAGAACAAAGGAAATAGGAAAACAAATGCACATTTGTGATTCTAAGTGGCTTTCCAAATTAAGACAATTATAATACTACTCTGTGCATTTGTACGAGTACATTGAGTTTGTGTATAAAAATATGAAAATAGTGCTCAGGTTACATGAAATTTTAATATATAATGATACTAAGTACTGTCAGGTCAGCAAAATGTACAGATGCATTGTGTCTTATTTAGGGTTTACTATTGCTGTGAGGAGACACCCATGATGACATGACCATGGCAACTCTTATAAAGAAAATATTTAATTGAAGATGCTGGCTTACAGTTCAGAGGTTCAGTCCATCATGGCGGGCAGCATGGCAGTGTGCAGACAGGCATGGTGCTGGAGAAATAGCCAAGTGTCTTACATCTTGCAGGCAACAGGAATTTGACTGACACACTGGGCAGTACCCTGAGTATATGAAAACTCAAAGCCCACCCCACCACACTTTATCCAGCAAGACCATATCCATTCCAACAAAGTCACACCGCCTTTTAGTGCTACTTCCTATGAGATTATGGGATAAAGAGATGACAGGGACCTATTACATTTAAACTACCACACACTGAACTTTAAATTCATCAGAAATTCACACAAAGTCTCTGAATAAAATGGTGGAGAGTGGAAAAGTTGCCAGTGGGAAGAAAAATGTAAAGCCAACCTAATATTAAATTTCTAAATTATTTAACCCATCTGAATATGCACTGAGGAGAAAGAGTCACTCAAATGTGTTTACTTGTGCTATATATCCTTATAATAGTTTCTAAAAGTATATGCCAGTTTCCATATTAATTGCAATTATATAGGAAAGATATTGTATGACAATAACTGTAAAGAATGAGTTTGAGATTGTATTGTGGCTGCAAGTTAACACATAACTCTGCCACAGTTTCTTTGTTGCTTGCAGAAAATAAATTGTCTCTGAATCAGTTACAAAAGTACTTTATCAGCCACAGCCCAGCAGGCAGCATGAGTTTCATGGTTGTGTTGATTTCTATTTGTTCTCCAAGTCCTGTTGGACTTACGTGGAATGACTCCAGTGGATATTCCTGCACACATAGTGGGTCTTTGTCACATCTGAGAAACCCAGAACTTAGAATACTTTAATTCTTATCAGATACTGCTGATAAACTGTCCAATCTTCATTCCAAAAGCAATCATATATTTGTAGTCCTGGAGAGCTAACAAATCTATCTTCAGACTAAGGACTGAGTATCTGTTTCTATCACTTTGGGTATTTGCTTACACAAATATCTCTGCAAAGACAGAGTCCAGAGTCAAAGTCCTAACTGCCTTATCTGAAAATAAATGGGAACATCGTTTCATATTAAGTGAGTTTTCCCTAGTCAGATCTCTAATAGACTTTTCTGTGTTAAAAGATGGAATGTGACAGCTGGAACTTGCTTCCAGTGTCAAACGTCTAATAACCACAGATGTTATATGTATTACTTCATATGACCTCACGAACTCCTTAATAAATTAACAAATACTCATTAGCTTTGTTTCTACAAATTCTTCATCCTGCACTGAAAAGAAAAAAGAAAGGTAGAAAAGAAGACTATTGCATGATATACTTATTTTGTAGTCCAGTGTTTTATGGGCTTCTCTGTAGGATTTTTCTGACTTAATAATGCAAGCTTCCAAAGGAGGAAAGGAATCAACAGTCCTATCCAACTATGATGCTGATGAACCACAACAATTACCACCATGACATGGTAGCCTTAAAGGTGAAGTAGTGGAATGTGCATCTTGGTGGCAGCCAGCAACAGCTCTTTAATTGGACTTCAGACCACTCAACAAGAGGGAAACCATGCCTTGTACTGGAAAACTAGCAAACTACTCAGTGTTAATGAAGCCACGTATCTTGGATGAGAATCTAAAATTATGACTTCACTAAAGCAGCATGATCCCTAACTATACGCTAAATATTTAGCCTTATACCCACAGTTACTTCAGTCCGCACTCCTCATCAAGGAAAACTCTTTTTGTCAGCGATTAGAGAAAACCACAACCAATCAAAATGCAGTCATGAAACTCAATCTCAGTGAGTACATCTATAACAGAATTTTCATTCCTAAGGCTCAAACATCATTGTGGAAAAGCCAGGGGAAAGATTATAAGAGCCAGGGGAACAGAGAGTTTGCTGTGAGATTGTGTGCCAAGGGAATGTCACAAGCTACACTCTAGTGTCTCACCAATAAGACTACCTATACATTAGCTGAACAAGAACAATAATAGGAAGGTTAATATGGATAGGGAAAAACCTAAGAGGCCTCAGTCCAACACGAAGAAATATAGGCAATTAAGGAATGCTGAGAGAGTGAAAAATATTATTTCCCAGGGAATAAATAACACGTCAATTGGTTATCCAATACCAAATGTTAAACCCTGAAAAAATATATATATATATGTAACTTTATACATACTGAGCTATAAACACACACACACACACACACACACACACACACACACACACACACACAAGATTAATGTAAAAAGTGGGAAGGAATTGGAAAAAAGCCAGGAGGGGTATGTGAGAAGTTTTGGAGGGAAGGAAAGGAAAAGTGAAATGATGTTCTTTATTGTAATCTCAAAAATATAAAAGAAATAATATTTACAAAATGAAGTTAAGGTATGTCACATGGAATCAGATATTGGCTTTCTAGAGAAAGGATGGAAATTAAGTAGACTTTCCTCTGTTCTTAAAACATTTTCTTTTTTATATTAAACATTTTATTTATTTTTTTTATTTTACTATCATTATTCTTTTTGTTTTTTTTTTTTTCGAGACAGGGTTTCTCTGTGTAGTTTTGGTGCCTGTCCTAGATCTCACTCTATAGTCCAGGCTGGCCTTGAACTCACAGAGATCTGCTTGCCTCTGCCTCCGGAGTGCTAGGATTAAAGGTATGTGCCATCACCGCCTGGCTTAAAACATTTTCAAAAGGATGAGGCCATGAAGTTCAGTCATTATCACATCTTTCACTTATTATTGTATGGAACTTTGATTTTCTCTACTAATAATATTTTGTTTGGTTCATTATTTTTACAATGAGATGCTAAGTGGTGTATTGCCCTTATATTGCAAGAAATTGGACCTTCACACCATAATCACTCATAATGTATCCAACAAATCTAGAACTGGAAGGAAATTCAGAATTAGAAAAAAGTAATTCATTAGGAGAGTAGTTTTTTTCAAGGATCCACTCTGATTTTCAGTTTCCTTCAAGGGTTGAGCTTCTTAAGTATTTGCTCTCTCCATGGCTGATAATTTGCATATTTTCCCACATAATTATACAGAATTCTTCTTTTAAAATATCTGGCTAATTTAGGGTATTTTTAGCTCTTAACAAGTTTTGCCTATTATGAATTGACTTAAAATAATTATTTATTTTTACCATTAGCATTACAGTAAACAGGCTTTAGTTTATTTCCCTTCCTTTTCTTCACTGTAGGACAGGCTAAGATTTCGCTTATAACATAAAGGATAAGTCAAAGCACTGCTTCATTGGCAGGTGAGAAATTAAATCTTCAAAGTGATTCTTCTGTATTTCTTGAAGTCAATTATTTACTTAAATTAATTTACATTTTAGACAGAAACTAGATAATTTTTAATTGGATCAATGTTGAAGAAATCTTACTTTCAAATAACAAATGGGGGATTTTCAGCTTTCTTTAACCTGATACATCTCTTGAGTTCATAGTTACATGTTTCTTGCATCAGAACAAGCCTTTCCAGGAGAAAAACTGTCTTCATAATAAATCAAATTACTTGTGTATAAAATTTGTGTTACTCATGAATGTGGGTTATATATCAATGTTGTCAAAGACAAACTCAAGGTCAAGATTGATTAGGCACCAGAGATAACTTCCTAAATATAATACCAATAGCACAGACATTGAGCACAGCAATTAATAAATGGGACCTCTTGAAACTGAGAAGCTTTTGCAGGGCAAAAGACAGGATCAATAAGACAAAAAGACAGCCTACAGAATGGGAAAAGATCTTCACCAACCCCACATCTGACAGAGAACTGATCTCCACAGTATATAAAGAACTCAAGAAACTAGACACCAAAATACTGAACAATCCAATTAAAAAAATGGGCTAAAGAGCTAAACAGAGAATTCACAAAAGAAGAATCACAAATGGCTAGAAGACATTTAAAGAAATGCTCAACATCCTTAATCATCAGAGAAATGCAAATTAAAACGACTCTGAGATACCACCTTACACCTGTTAGAATGGCTGTGATCAAAAACACTAATAACAGTTAAATGTTGGAAAGGATGCGGAGCAAATGGAACACTCTTCCACTGTTGGTGGGAATGCAAACTTGTACAACCACTGTGGAAATCAGTATGGTGGTTTCTCAGAAAATTGGGAATTGAACTACCTCAAGACCCAGCCATACCACTCTTGGGCATATACCCAAGGAATGCTCAATCATACCACAAAGATACATGCTCAACTATGTTCATAGCAGCACTATTTGTAATAGCCAGAACCTGGAAACAACCTAGATGTCTGTCAACTGAAGAATGGATTAAGAAAATGTGGTACATATATACAATGGAGTACTACTCAACAGAGAAAAAAATGACAGCATGAAATTTGCAGGCAAATGGATGGAACTAGAAAAATTTTCCTGAGTGAAGTAACCCAAACCCAGAAGGACAAACATGGTATATACTCACTCATAAGAGGATTCTAGATATAAAGCAAAGAACAATCAGACTGCAACCCACAGAACCATGGAGGATATATATATATATCAGGGGGGACCCTAGGATGACTGTGGCTTATAATAAGTTTTGGTTTTACTCAATTACTAAGCAAGCCTAAATGAAACATTTCACTATTAAGATAAGAATTTATACTGTATCAACCTGATAATAGAAAAATAGATTAACTAATTTAAAAAAAAGAATAGGGCCCTCCCTCCAAAAAAGATTGATTGGACTTCAAGTTTTGAGCTCTTTGGGATTGATGGGAATTTAAGCCTCTTTGCCATCTCCTTTGAAATAATTTTTGAAAATAAATGATGTCAATATTTCATGTTATTACCATGTTAGGGAAGAAATTGGAGAAAACTGAATGGGATTTTGCTATTGTTTTTATTGAGCAATAAATTCAAGAATAGTTTGTTGGGCTGAAACTTATTTTCTGTGTTATTCAGAGAACTCCCCTGACTGCTTTTTGTTTCTAAGTACTCGCATAAACGAAGTTATCAAATTGGAATGTGTCTTGAATTTGGTAATACCTTGTTGCCAACTCAAGCTTCAAATGTGCTATGTAGTTTTGGAATACTAGTGACTTCTTATGTGAAACAGTTATTCAATGGTACATAGTAGTGATTAATAGACTTTTGGATGTCTGTGTGAGTAATACTGCTTTGAGACTACTACGAATTTACTGAAATACTGAACTAATATCAAATGTTATAATAGACTGATAAGTGCAATTTAATTTACAGTTCATAATAAAATGACAGTGAATATACTATACAGTCTCTTGTCTCTTTCATGTAGTTTCAGCTTGTTTATTCTGATTTTTTTGTTTGTGTGTATAGCATAACAGTTTAATAGCAATCCAGTTTTTTTCTGGTGTAAGGATTTGGTTATTTTTACATGGTAGAAGTAAATGCTGATAGCCTGCAATAGCAGTTGACAATGACAATGAACAGTAGGCAAGGATAAAAGGAACTAACAAAAGCCTCTGCAGCCGTCTACTTTCTGGACACCACTTGGGATATGCAAACGTCAGTGTACCAGAATCACTCAGAACCTGGTTTTTGATAACATTGCGGCAAATAGAAGAGTCCAGGGTCAGTGCGAACACTGGACACCTTCTCTGTCAAGAGGTCAATAACTTCCTTTAATGTAAACAATAAAATTCCTGTCTTGAAGAGAAATCCTGATTTACAATATAAACAAGATTACCAAAAGGTAGGTAGAAAAATGACAGGCCTGAGGACAAATGGACATGATAGGATTTAATGTCTTTTTAATGAGCTATGTGCTAAAGCCCCAAATGTCCTAGACACTCAGGACAAGCCTACTAGTCTTTTGTGTTCTTTTCCTGAAGCACAGGTTTCCAACTTCTTCCACTTTTAAACTCATTCCTCCAGGCAGCTGCCATGAATACAAAGTCCACCTGCTTGCTCCTCAGGGGGTGCTTTCTCTCCCTGTCTCTGATGAACTGTCTTCAGATTTCCCCACTGTGTCGACTTTTAAATTCTTTTAGAGACTTGCCTAAGGACTCCAGCGGGACTCAAAGCCCCTTCATGCCTAACTCACAGCAACAGCAAGCTTACAGCTCATGTTTCTTTTCCACATAATTGCTTTTCGGAAGTTTAATCCTATCTTCATTTAAGATGAAGAAAACAGTGAATGCTAAGACTTTTATATATTTATCTCAAAGCATCACTGGAAAAAGAGATTAGAAGTATTTTGCTACTGTTTGGAGTGTTAGTGACATGCTTAGAGTTGCATGGCCATTCTTTGCTAGAATCGAAATTCTTTCCAGGATCTGGCTTCCTCTATACTCTCATTTGTATATATTTTTCTCATCTTCTAAATTTCTTTTTTATTTATCTTATATTTTAAACATTTTGTATAATTACTTTTTTCCTTTTTTATTAGCATATGTTGTACAAAAGAATGGATTTTTGTTATGATATTTTCTTGCATGTATATGATGTACTTTGATAATACCACTCATTCACCTTGTCCCACTAGCTACACACATTTGAAGAAAATAACTCATCACCCCAGTCACCTTCCCATTTACTACACTCACTCTTGAAGAAAGCTTGTCACAGTGGTTCTCAACAGGGATTCGGATTACCCAACTGTCTATATCTCAAACTATAATGCTGAAACCTCAGCTATATGCAATGATTTTTTAAAGGATAAACTAAAATCATATACCATTTGTGTTTTCTTTCTTTACTAAATGGACCGAAGAATGACTTACACAGACAGTGTCATTGAATAGGTTTCCCTGAGTGTAGTACAAAGGTGATTTCATTGACATTTTAAATTGAGAGATTTATACTCAATAATTTTTGCTACTAGCATAAGAATCACTGCATCAGAGTCTGTGTAAAATGAGACCAAGTATCTCCATGATGAACTATTGTCCTTGATTTGCTTTGGAAGTTTAGAAAACATAATTATATATGGTTGTTGAACCCTATCACATGAGCTTCTCTCTCTGGTAGAGCAGAGTCTTAAACTTTAATTTGTACAAAAGCATTTAAATCACTCCTTTTTGTGATTCTTCCCAAATACTAGAAAGCACTGTGGTAACAATGGTAGTTAATACCTTCAGAGTTTAATTGGTGGGAATCTACATTGACAAGGAAGGTAAGAGATACTGATGAATGTGAAATTTCATGAGGTACTTTGAGAAGTACTGATTTAATTAGTATTTATTACATTTGAGAAGATGAACTAGAATTCATCCTCTTAGGCTTAAGAAAGAATTAGGTCTTAGACCGAATTCTAAATTACAAACTCAGTACATTACAGCATGTTGACCAGACTGAAATGTGTTGCTGTTCTCTTCAGTATGTACGCCCATCTTTACACAGTGGATGTCCTCAATCAACTTGCTGAGCTAATAAATGATTTCATTATTTGAAGATAAGCCTCTTAATCTTGTACTCACATATCTTCTAACAGTGAAACAACAAGAAGGAATACTTAAAAATTTACACTTGGAGAGTAAGACATTTGTGATAGAATTAAGAGGGATAATATGAGCAGCTCTGAAACACAGTGGAACATGATGGGAGGAAAGAGAAAGTTCTATAAAGGGGAGGGGACAAGACAGAAAGTCTCTGTGTATCCCCCTTCTGCTGACTATTGCAATTATGAGTAACCACATGGGAAACCCAGAGTTTGAAGTGAGGGTGTGAATGAGAATATAAATATAAATGAAGCAGGATTATAGCTTATTCCTTTCTCACACTATTATCTGAACTTCCCCTAAGCACATGTGAATGTATAATCTCATTTTATCTGAAGACAGAGAGGGGACCATAACATCAAATTTTGTTATGTTAAATCATTTCAGCTGTGCATGGAATGCTGTGCCCCTTCATGTAGCTCAATTGTTCCTTTGCACTTATGTTTTGGCAAAAGACCTTCTGTGCAACTTCAACAGCTGGAAGAAAAGTCTGCCTGTAGTATGTGGTTCTGCTTTCTGTATGGGCTGCTGCCATCAACAAATGCTTTCAAGGGGGAAGAGTTGTTGCCTGAAGAGATACCATCTGTTCTGCCCTTCCCTCCAGAGAGCAAGATTTGTTATGTGGACATCACAATGGCTCCTCTCAGCTGCTCCTGGATCTTTGCCTGTATCTTATGGAAACAGATATTTTCAGAGACCATACTTATAAAATGGGTTTGGGGGTCATTCAAGATAGGAAAAACGTTTTTCCATAATCATTAAGTCCTATGTGAAACATAGGAGTATTCAATGAATTTCATTCATTTCCAATGAATCATATTCATGTAACATCATTCAGAATGTGCTATCCCTAAGAAAAGTTAACTAGGTGTTAGTCCTTATGTATTTCCCACTATAAAAACATTAGCTGCAATCAGAATATATAACATGTCAGAGGAAATTGCTTCCACCATACAAAGATCTGCACTGTATGGGGCCCTATTCAGGTCATAATGAGTCATGTTAAACCTGAGTGTACCATTTCATTTATAACTGTTCAAAGTGTTTGTGAGTGGCAAAGGAAACGGGAGATACTCCTGCTTTTCAGAAAACAGTTTGCAGTGATTTTGTGGTTGATATGTAGCCAGCAGTAACTGTTTAGAACATCTACTGTATTTAGAAGTCTTAACAGTTTACTAGGCATCTTCACATGTTCTATGATTTAATTCACACAATGAAATGAAGTGACTGGGCACATTTTCTGCTTTTTTGTAAGATATAAGAGGTTTGACACCTTTACAAAATTGTCAAGACAACCCTACCATTGAGTGGCAAAGAAGACACGACATCTCTTTTTTTCGAGTTATATATATTTCTCACAAGAACAGCATGTGATTTACAGAATGGAGGAAAAGAAAGTCCCACTATTTTCAACAAGATGCTTCAGTGTTCTGAAGTCTTGTTCCCACTTGTCTTTGTTAATAGTTTCTCAAGTGATTTGATTCAAAGCAGTGCTTCTCAAAATGTGGTCTTTCAAGCAGCAGCAGCAGCAGCAGCAGCAGCAGCAGCCTTGTATTATTAAAAATGCAGCATCAGACCCTTTCCAGACTGATGTCCAAGGTTCTATGTTTCAACCATACTAAGGTGATTAAGAAACTCAAATTTAAAATATATAGTCTTGTGACTTCTCTCCATTCCTTTAAACAGTCATCCTCAAATATAGACTTTAGTTTGAAATCATTTTTTTGATACATTGCAATAATTTTCTTGTCATTTGGTGCATAAGGAGTTTTTCTATGTGAAATTTGACTTAAAAAATCAGGCAAAAAATACAGTGAGATTTGATTGGGTGAGAAATGTGTTGGAAAAGGTGTTATTGGAGAGTGATACTAATCTATGAGACTGCAGAGGACCTAAAGTCTTAGTACTCATGGCTGGGAAGGAAAAAACAAACAAACAAAGGAAGTGAAGAAATGATTGAATTCTAAATTTCCACTTCCCAGTTGTCTCTAATTTATATCATGTCATTTATTTTTTCAAAACAAATAAGCCTTCTTTAAACATGATAATTCCAGCATTCTGGTTTAACAAATTAATTGATTCACTCTAGTAAAACAAACAAACAAAAAAGATAATGAGCAAATTCAAGAGAAGACACCATTTTTGTTAAGAATTAGATACTGTTTTTAGCCATGTACAGAAGTCAGATGTAATGGTCTGAAGGAGGCTCTAGTATGTTTCTAAATCAGTTTCCACGATGCCTACAAAAGGAGAACTTGGGATTTTGTCTGAGTTTGGAGAAAATAATAGTGGGAAGCAATCCAAGAACTGTTTGATTTTCAAGAGCCAAATTTGTACAGAAGGAACCTTCTTTCTGAGTATTTTCTAGTCATCCACTCATTTCAGTAGTACTCATCATAAAATGTAATAGCACCTACCAAAAGTTTTGTCCATTATAAAAATCTATATCATTATTTTTCATCCAAGAAACAAAACTAGAAACATTGCATTATAATCCCTTTTGCTGTTTACTATGGTTCACCTTTTGGGCAAAATTTGAGTTTAGCTGTCAGAGGACATTTACTACAAACAGAAGAGCTCTATCTATTCCAGACTCTTACTTTTCTAATGCTGAAGAGGAGTCATTTAATGAGTAAGTTGTGTCTGATAATACAGGTCACTCTGTTTTGCTTGTCCACAAGGAAACTAAATCTTTGTACTGTTTCCAATTCCAAGTAGATGAACTGTAATATAATTCTGATACCAACATCCTGAACATAGCGACATGGTCCACAGATGTAAGGGCTCAGACCCTCTTATAACATCTCTTATTTCAAACATCAATGGCAGGTGTCAAGGTCTCAAGGCCTACCCTTCTGCTGAGTAACCAGTTATGAACTTGAGAATTCCCCTGACACTCTAAGTTACAGTTTTAGAGATTCAGTAGCATGACTTGCAGAGCTCTTAAGAGCTCTGAAATAACAATCACAACTTTATTTAAAGTGGAAATACAGGACAAGATGTGGAAGTGTTCTGATTTACAAAGCCTTCTTGAATAGTCAATGGCTATCAGGGTCCACATACATCAGTGTATGTGTTAACCAGAAAACTTCTCTGAAACTCAGTATCTAGGGATTTTATTTGAGTTTCATTACCTAAGTACAGTTGGTTAAATCATTGGCACATGTCTAAAAGCAAATTCTAGCCTCTCCTTTCCAAACACTTTAATCATTTGGCTAGCCCTATCTTGATATTATGTAGGTATCCACCATGAAATATCTGTCTCATTAATAAAAGGAAAAAAAACCTGTTAATCAAGGGATTCCAGAGGATTTGAAGTTCAATTACAAGATCTGGGGAGACAATCTCAGGCATATTCTTGTTATATTATAATAAGCTTACTTTTTGAAGACAAGCATATAACAATTAGGGAAAATAACTTTATTCAAATAATGTATCTTTAGAATCAGAGACAGAAATTTCTTTATTGAACAACTTGATATAATTTCATAGTACTCAGGATAAAGTTGAGATAGTGACAGACAAGGGCTCTTATTTCATGAGCTTGACTTTGTTGTTGTTGTTTGTTTTGTTTTTTTGAGACAGGTTTTCTCTGTGTAGCTTTGGAGCCTATTCTGGAACTCGCTCTGTGGACCATGCTGGGCTCAAATTCACAGAGCTCCACCTGCCTCTGCTTCCTGAGTACTGGGATTAAAGATGTACACCACCACCACCACCACCGCCCGGCCTGGAGCTTGACTTTTTTTATTGGAAAAGGGAGCAGTAGAAAGTGAAAAGAAGCCGGGCGGTGGTGGCGCACGCCTTTAATCCCAGCACTCGGGAGGCAGAGCCAGGCGGATCTCTGTGAGTTCGAGGCCAGCCTGGGCTACCAAGTGAGTTCCAGGAAAGGCGCAAAGCTACACAGAGAAACCCTGTCTCGAAAAACCAAAAAAAAAAAAAAAAAAAAAAAAAAAAAAAGAAAGTGAAAAGAGTAAACAAAGGTAACAAACAAGATAATTCCAGAAACTAATGGGTGTCAAAATCAAAATCAAAATGATGTGGAAAAATAATGACTAATCGGACTTGAGTTTTCACAGATTTTACTGATACTATTTGAAATGTCTTTAAAATTGGTAATCAATGGCTTGTATGATATATATATATAACTATATAATATAGTTTATATATATATATATAACTATGTTGGTTTTTAGTCTATTTCCATAGGATCATTAAAAATCATTTAAGAGCAATAATCAATATTATACTACTTAATATTTTAGTCTGTATTAAGAAATTGTCTCCATTGGTATCCTATTACTATTGCTTCCATTGGTATCCAATTATTATTATTTCTGTTCAGCAATAGATTATTTGTTAATTAGAAAATATAAGGTTTTAATGTTGTTGAATATATTTGTATTTTCCATTGTTCTTAATTCTGCCTTTACTTGAAATGAGGACAGGAGGTATCGAGAAGCCAAGACCTTGTATTTTGAGTAGTGAGCCAGTTTGACTATGACTACTACTTGTCTTCTGCCACTTATTAAGAATTCTTAATAGTTTCATACCTACCTTACACAGAAATTTGAGGTGCTATGTTTACTGAAATGCCTACAGGGTTAAGTTTCATCTATTTTCTCATAAATATGATATGTGAAGCACAATATCATGCATGATATCTAATTTGCCATTGGTAGTAAGGACACAGGGGAAGAGACCAACATTCCTTTACCTATTGCTGTTTGCGAAATAGCCTAATATTTGTGTATAATCAAATTGCTCTTTTTCAGTTGTAAGTGCTTTTTAAAGAAATTGGATTAAAAGCTAATTATAAACGGAATAAGTAGGTTAACATATTTATTTAATTAAATTATATTCGGCAGCATAAAAATAGTGTGCTGTTCAAGATTAAGGGTGATTTGAAAACATTATGCTGAGTTGTAAATTTCGAGTTATGAAATTTTACTATATATATATATATATATTACTCTACCCAGATTTTAAATACAAATAGTTTGAAAGATATTAAGATAATGGGAAGATTCATGACATGCTAAGAATTATCCTACATCTTTTGAATTATTCTTCTTGTTACTATCTTCTGATTTTGATCAAATTTTTGAAATTAGACCGTCATTTTATCCATTAATTTTTAGCTTCCAGGAACTTAATTTATTCATATAATAAGATATGTATCTGCAGTACAAAGCTACACTTTCATACAATTACAGGCATCACAGTCAATATACTATGAAGTGATTGAAGAGTTTGTGCTAGAATGTCAGTAGGAGAACTGGTACACTATAACCTAGGTATTTGGAGATAGCACATAGAATGAACTGATTTAGTTAATGTTATGTGCAGATATCCCTCAGTGACTTTAAGTGATTAAAAACACTTTATGTAACCCAATCATGACAAGAAAACATAGTTCAGATGCAATTATAATAGGCTTACTTACATAGTACACAATTCATAGTTGCTTGACTACTTGGTGTGGCACTGCTGATACAAAGATGACTATATATGGCTTAAGGGAGTATCCACTAAAAAAGAAGGAGCTCTTTCTACTTACTGTATATGCTGATATGAAATTTGTAAACTTTCAGACTTTCAGTTAAGTGACTTCTTCAGTATCATTCTGTATTTAGTATTATTTAAAATGAATTAATTTAATTATAACATTTCTGAAATAGATGAGCATTAAAAGTAAAATAATGGATATATTGAAAAGTATAGTTTATCATCATATTCTAAACAGTTATTAAATTGTATAAATAAATAAAAGAATTATTATTTATTTATAAGTCATATTTTCTACAGTACAGTTAACTTTTTCCTAACTTACAATTATAAAGTTCATATTAATGTAGATTAGAATTCAAAAGCAAAAAAGAAATTATGTTTAAGCTTTTCTCCTTAAATATCTTTCTAATTATTACTTCAAAAAAAGCTCACATAGCCCCAGCCTGGGCATAAGTGAAGTAAATATTGACGATAATATATAACATGCGTTAGCCAATGCCAGTCAGAGTACTTTCTCACCAAAATATGAATGATGAAGAGGATATGCAGAGAATACAGAGTACAAGTATAAAATTTAGTGATGTGCAAAATATATTTTGTATGAACAAATTTTAATGAAATTAAAATGATTGACTTTGACCAACAGAGGTCAAATCAGTTTCTCCTATTTGACTTTATTAAAATAACATACCATGAGGGGTGCTTTGAAAGTCATAGAGTATGAAGTTACTTAATTTTTAGTTTTTGATGACTTTAAAAACTGATGAGATGGCTTAACATGTGGAGGTGCCTGCTTTACAGCCTGACAATATGTATTTGATTCCCAGGAGAGAACTGACTCCTGAAGGTTGTCCTCTGACTTCCACATGCAAGCCATGGAATACATGTGCACACAGACAGACAGACAGATAGACACACACACAGAGTGATGCGTGTGTGTGTACAAAAATAATAAAGGTAACATATTTAAATTATACTTAAAACTTTATGAAACAGACAAGATAGTGTTTTAAACTATCAGAACAGTTTCAAAAATACCACAGAAAAACCTGTTGCACACTTATGTACACAGTGATATCGTCTCATATAAACATGGTATGACTGTTAAACTAAGAAACTTATGGTGATCCAATATTGGCTACATAAATAAGAAACCTTGTGGTATTAGTAAATATTTTGAGTGAAAAATTAAGACTGTAAAATTCACTTGTTTGCTTAAAATTTACCCAATAGCTTTAACACTGCCGTCATAGTAATGAATCAATGACTGAATGAATAAAAATTATGACAATTATTGACTGAGTCTAACATTTTTGTTATATTTTTCCATTTTATTTTTTTGTGTCAGTGTTTTCTCTGCATGTATGTATGTGCACTACATGTGTTCCTGGTGCTTGTCCCTGCATAGCTCAAAAGAGGGAACTAGATCACATAGAACAGTGTGTGTGTGTGTGTGTGTCTGTGTGTGTGTGTGTGTGTGTTTAGGGGGTTGAGATAGGGAGAAAGGGGCAGATTGAAGTTCAAACACACATACAACCACACATACAAAGAGAAAGAGACAGATGGAAAGACAGACAGACAGAGACAGTGTGAGAGAGAGAGACAGGAGATATTACACAGATTGGCTCACACTGTTGTAGAGCCCCACAGGCTCAAGATCTGTAACCAGAGATGAAATAAACATTAGAGCAGAAATTTTAAAATGGAAATAGAAAAACTAAAAGAAATTAAAACATATATTGGTCTTTTGAAAGTATGAACGAAGTAACAACTTTTAACTAATATTCACCAGTAGAAGAGAAAAAAGTGCAAATTATTAATTATTCACCAAAACAGAAATAGAAAGAACATTACCCAATTTGTTTTATGAGGCCACAGTTACCCTGACACCCAAACTGCATGACTCCCCATCAAACAGAGAGAATTACAGACAAATATCTCTTATGGACATAGATATAAAATTCTCAATAAAATACCTGCAAACAGAATCCAAGAACACATCAAAGAGATCATCTACCATGACCAAATTGGCTTCATCCTAGAGATGCAGGGATGGTTTAACATATGTAAATTCATAAATGTAACCCACCATATAAACAGACAGAAAGACAAAAATTATATGATCATCTCATTAGATGCTGAAATGACCTTTGATAAAATCCAACACCCCCTTCATCATAAAAGTCCTGGAGAGATCAGGGATACAAAGGACATACCTCAACATAATAAACGAAGTTTATAGCAAACAAGTAGCCAATATCAACTTAAACTCAAATCATTTTAATTAACATCAGTAACAAGACAAGGTTGTCCATGCTTTCCATACCTAATCAATATAGTACTTGAAGTCTTAGCCTAGAGCAATAAGACACGTGTAAGAGATTAAGATGATACATAGTGAAAAGGAAGAAATCAAGGCATCTTTATTTTTACATGACATGATAGCATACATAAGTGACCCTAAAAATTCCACCAGGAAACTCTTACATTTGATTTGATAAACACTTTCAGCAAAGTAGCTGGATACAAAATTAACTCAAAAAATCAGTAGCCTTCCTATATACAAATGACTTGTAGACTAAGAAAGAAATCAAGGAAATAACTTTCACAATAGCCTCCAATAATATGAAATATCTTGGGATGTCTCTACCCAAGAAGGTGAAAAACATGTATGATAAAAACTTCAAGATATTAAAGAAAGACATTGAAGAAGATATCAGAAGACAGAAAGATCTCTCATGCTATGATCTGTAGGATTAATACAGTAGAAATGACCAAACTATGAAAAGCAATCTAGAGATTCAGTGAAACCCCCATCAAATTTCAACAAAATTTCTTCATGGATCTTGAAAGTATGTTTTTTTTTTTCTTCATTTGGAAGCACGAAAATCCCAGGAGACCTGAAACAATCCTGAATAATAAAGGAACTGCAAAGGTATCATTACCCTAGATTTTGTGTTGTCTGACAAAGCTACTGTAATAAAAAGAACATGATATTGGCACAAAAACAGACATGTTCATCAATGGAACTGAAGTCCTAGGCATAAATCTCCACACCCAGGGACACCTGAATTTTTATAAATAAGCCCAAAACAAGCATCTTCAACAAATTATGCTGATCAAACTGGATGGTTGAATGTAGAAGATTACAAATAGATCTATATTTATCACCCTGCTCAAAAGTCAGTTCTAAATGGATCAAAACTTTAACATAAATCCAAATATGCTTAACATAATAGAAAAGTGGGGAATAGCATTGAATTCTTTGGCACAGGAAAGACATTCTGAACAGAACTCCATTAGCTCTAGCAATATCAAAAATTAATAAATAGGACCTGATGAAACTAAGAAGTTTCTGCATGGCAAAGGACATCATCATTCAGACAAATCAGTTGCCTACAGAAAGGGGGAAAGGTTTTTTTTTTTTATCAACTCTACATTTGATACAGGCTAATATCAAAAATGCATAAAGAACCAAAGAAGCTGCATATCAAGTAAACACACACACACACACACACACACACACACACACACACACACACACTAAAATAGGGTACAGATCTAAACAGGGAATCCTCAATAGAGGAAACTCAAATGTCTGGGAAACATTAAAAAGAAATGTTTAACATTGTTAGCCATCAGGAAAATGCAAATCTGCTGAGGCCTATGGGAGTATACATCAGGTGACAACTAGTGTTTTACAAGTCAACACACCAAACATATAATTCCCTGATGGGGAGCCCCACTTGGCAAAGCCATGGGGTTACTAACGGTTATTGACCTGTTGCTCCTGTCTGTAACTTTTCTCATGTGCTCCTGCATTTCTTTCCTAAAAACAGCTATAGGTGTTTTCCCACTGCTTGTGTGTTTATCTCAAGAAAATATTCCACATTTAGCTGTGGATTTCTGTTTAAGCTGTATAATTCTAATGAACAGAAATAACGCCAGAATATTCTTCTTTACTGACACAGGAAAGTAACAGTGTTCTCAGTTTCAAAGACAGCTAATTTTGGACTTCAGAACAAATCCAAAACAGAATAAGCTGCCCCTACAGAATATAAACAAAGACTAATTCTCAGGTGTTGTTTATTGCTAAATCAAGGCCAGGCTATTTACACTGAGATATAGTACCTTGTAGTAGCTCTCTTTTTACGTGTACCCTGACAGCTCTAAGTACAGCCAATTGTTTACTGTCTGAGATCCCTCACCAACTTAGAGCTATGTGCATGAGTCAATATGAAAGACACTAATATCCTAAGAGAAGCTACATGACTTATCTTGTGAGAATGGGTACAGCCCTAAAAACGTAATTTATAATTGTCCAGAGTTTGGCTGTAAGGCAGCAGTAGCAGTGTGGTGAGAGACTACTGTGTGGAGCTATGTGAGAGCTGATGCAGAATGTGAGTGAAATGTGTGTGTTCTGAGTGAGATATAAAGAAGAAGCATGAGAGAAATGTGAGGGAGTGAGAGGGTGAAAGAGTGAGTGAGTAAAGAGTGAGTGAATAATGTAGGAGTATGTGTGCGTGAGTAAATAAGAGAGAGAGGAAGCTATGTGAAAGAGCTTAGGCTACATAGAGGAGTTATGTCTAGGAATTGTGTAAAGTGTTGTACGGTGAGAGATCTATGAAATGAGATGTTTAGCTGTGGCTGTGTGGAGATTTGTGACTGTGTGGAGACAAGGAAGCTGAAGCTGCTGTATTGAAAAGATATGTAGAAGAGAAATGTATGTAAGAAAGATGTTTAGCCATGTGAAAACAGATGTAACTGTATATAGAGATGTATGGCTGTATATAAAGATACATAGCTGTATGCAGCAGTGTGGAGATGTAGCTGTGTGGAAATGTAGATGAGACATAAAGAGTCGGAGATGTAGCTGTGTGGAAATGTAGATGAGACATAAAGAGTCGGAGACCATTCTTAAGATGAAGTAAAAGAAAGTTAACATCAGAAAGCACGTGTGTTTCCTTATTTCACCAGTCATAGATTAAAACTTATTCCTAAATATGCTCAGATAAAAAAGTTTTCTGTCCCTTGCTATTCTGAGGCATTCCTTTCATTACCCTGAGCTGATCACGGGAGCTGGTCTCCCACAGTCTGTGATACAAATCAAAACTACTTTGAGATTTCATCTTATACCTGTCAGAATGGCAAAGGTCATTAAAACAAGTGATATCTTATGTTGATGAAGATGTGGAGTAATAGAAATACTCATATATTGCTGGTAGGAGTGAAACCTCATACAGCCATACTTGAAATCAATATGGTAGCTCCTCAGGAAGATGGCTATCCATCTGCCTCAAGATCCATCTATACCATTCTTAATCCTATACCCAGAGGTAATTTTATCTGACCTCAGAGACACTTGATCAACCTTGTTGATTGCTGCTCTATTCATAATAGCCAGAAACTGGAAACAACCTGCATGTCCCTCAACAGAAGAAGAATAAAGCAAATGTAGACATTTATATGATGAAGTATTACTCATCTCTTTAAAAATGACATCATACAATTCATATGCTAATGGATGGAACTAGAAAAAATATTCTTGAGTGAGGTATCTAAGACCTAGAAAGACAGATATGATATGAATTTGCTTATATATGGATATTAGCTTTTAGTCAATGATAATCAAGCTGCAATCCATTGAAACACAGAAGTTGGGAATAAAATAAGGCACTAAGAATATACAGATAGATCCCACTAGAGAAGGAAAATAAAATAGATATAGACAGGTGGTGTAGATGTAACCAACCTTCTTATTAAATAAGAAACACAGAACCAATGCAAAGAAGAAAGCCAAGAGGTCAGAGTTAAGAGCTAAAACCTTACCCTTCCTCCTGCAGTGGTCCTACCTCTCCGAACTAACTACCCCTGTGTTAAAGTCTTTATATAGTGTTCCTGTTCTGCCTTCTCATTGGTTGTAAACCCAACCACATGACCGCCTCATCACGGCCTGTCTGTATAGGCCTCCAGGTTTTCCTTGCTTGGTATTGAGATTAAAGGCATGTGTATCCAATAATGGCTGTATCCCTGAACACACAGAGATTTACCCAGCTCTGCCTACCAAGTGCTGGGATTACAAGTGTACGCCACCACTGTCCTGCTTTCCTATGGCTTGCTAATAGCTCTGACCCCCGGGGAATTTTATTTATTAACATACAAATAACATTTTAATACAAATAAAATATCACCATAAGGTGGGGTGACCTAGAATTGGAGAATCAAGTTGGGAGGCAGGGGAGAGAAGGGAATGAGGGAGGGAATATGGTGAGACACAGCTAAAATTAGGGGACACCGGAGGGGTAGTATTAAAACCTAATAGAATAGATGCTTCCTAAAATATATACATATTTGAAGGCAATCTAGAGTCTCAACTGGCTATCACTTGTCACCAAATGAAGCTTCCATTACAGAAATTGGGTTACAGCCAGGTGGTGGTGGCACATGCCTTTAATCCCAGCACTTGGGAGGCAGAGCCAGGTGAATCTCTGTGAGTTCGAGGCCAGCCTGGTCTACAGAGTGAGATCCAGGACAGGCACTAAAGCTACACAGAGAACCCTGTCTCAAAAAACCAAAAAAGGAAGAAAGAAAGAAAGAAAGAAAGAAAGAAAGAAAGAAAGAAAGAAAGAAAGAAAGAAATTGAGTTACATCTAATTGAGTTGTTGGCTAAACGGGTTCCCATGGGAATTCCCAAACAACTCAAGTTGTTGTAAGTTGCTTTCCTCAAACTGAGAGCCAGGCCCCATTGCTGAAGACAATATCTACACTACTCTTTGAACACAGAGAAGTAGTGTTGGAGTTTATGTAGAGTCTTTGCCCCTATATTCTAGCATTTTTGGCATAGGAAGGAAATCTACAGTTTATCAAAGAGACAAGTAAACACTAAGCCAGCCTCAAATGCTTTGAGCTACAATGGTGTCCTGTCTGAAAGTTATGCTAATGCAAACAGAGGCACAAAGCTTGTGGGATTAATCAACCATCTTCTTAATTGACTTAAGTCCTACACCATGAAATTGAACCCATACCTGACACTGCTTGGGTGACTAAGAACCAGAGACTAGATAGCATAGGTACCTAGTGTATAACCAAATACTAATGCTCTATAAACCAACCAACCAAACAAGCAAAAAAAAAACATAGCAATAAAATGACTCCTAACAATATTCTGCTTTATTCATAGACTAGTGCCTTGCTCAGAAATTATCATAGAAGCTTCTTTGTGCAGCAAATGGAAACAAATACATAGACCACAGCCAAACAATATGGGAAAAATAGGAGACCTTGGAACACACAGCCCTACATTGGATGTCTCCATCAAATCCCTCCCCTTAGGGCTTAGATAACCACATGGAAGAGGAGGCAAAAAGGGTATAAGAGACAAAGGGCAAGGGCATTGAGGACACCAGGAAAATAAGACCTTCTAAATCATTATGGTCAAAGGGCATATGAACTCACAGAGATTGAAACGTCATGCATTGGGCCTGCATGGGACTGTACCAGGTCCTATGTATATATATTTTGGCTTCTATTTTGGTGATGTTATGGGAATCCTGAGTGTGAGAACAAATGGGTGCCTTCTCTTGGTGTCTTTTCCTTCTGTTTGTCTTGTGACAGTTTTTGTTGTATCATATTGTATTTTTATTATTATCCATTAGAAACTTATTTATTTTCTAATGAGAGAGAATGGATGAGTAACTGTAAGTTGTAGAGGGATGGGAAACTATAATTAGGATTTATTCTATAAGAACAAAATCTATTTTCAATTATAGGGAAAAATAAAACTAATACTAGGATACATTATGTGAGAAAAAATCCATTTTCAATTATAGGAAAAAATAAAACTAATACAGATTTTATCAATATAACTATCCAACATAAATGATAACATACTCTTGAAAAATATTAAAGCATGCAAAATCAATATTCAAAATAAATTCTAATTCTACATTCTAGCAAATGACAGTATAGAAGTACAAATAGACAAACAAGCCCACCTTCAATATGATCAAGAAGAATAAAATACATGATAACATGATTGAGAAAATTTTTAAGATTTGCATTGTGTAATGTATAAAATATTTCAGAAAGAACTTAATGATCTCAAAAAAGTACATATCCCAATCTCAAATATCACAAGAATTAGTGTTGTTAATATGGCAAAATATCACACAATTATTGTGATGAATTCACCACAATTCTGTTAAAATACCCATTGTATTTCATTGACAGAGTTGATAAACTAATACTAGAATTCATATGAAAACAGAAGTAAAAATAATCTGAAGTTCAGCTGTACAAGAAAATAAATTAGAAAATCTGTAGGAAAATGGATGGATCTGGAAAGCAATCTATTAAATGAGTGGACCAAATTCAGAAAGACAAAATTGAATGTTCTCTTTCATATGTGGTTCCTAGTTTATAATGTATATGTGTATGTGTGCATATAACCTCAGTTAAATAACCTCAGTTTTTCTAATATCCTCTTCATAATGCCTGCTTCTTATTATTCCTTTCCTTCAAACTGCCCTATGGTCGCCTTTTATATTTTTTTATTCTGTAGTTGCTCCAGGTTATATTGACAAATTTAGATTTGAAATTCCAACATGGGTGGGGGAAATCTCACAGGCCACATTGCTAGATGAAGAGCTACAGTCAGTTAATGGTTACTGCAAGGAGAATCAGTGTTTTCTAGGAATGAGTTCCTGATAGGTTATCCAATCCCAAATTATAAGTCCTAACCACATATGAATAGGAGCAACAGTAAATGGACTCAGCTGGCTGTACTCATGTATACGTGTGTGTGTGTATTCATGTTCATGTGTGTATGTAACAATAATATTTAAGAAGAATTCATGAACTTGGGAGGGAGATACAGGAGAAGTTGGAGTGGGGAGATAGAGGTTGGAATGATATAAATAAAGTACTTGTATATGAATTTCTCAAAGAGAATTTAAAATAAGAAAAGAGAAAGTCTAGCCAACAGTACATACAGAAAGTAACTTAAATCTTTTTTTTTTTTTTTTTTTTTTTTTTTTTGGTTTTTCGAGACAAGGTTTCTCTGTGTAGCTTTGTGCCTTTCCTGGAACTCACTTGGTAGCCCAGGCTGGCCTCGAACTCACAGAGATCTGCCTGGCTCTGCCTCCCGAGTGCTGGGATTAAAGGCGTGCACCACCACCGCCCGGCTGAACCTATTTTTAACTTTTAAATAAGTAGAAAGTGATTGCCCTAGCCTTACAATTGTATATTTTCAAAGTCAATGTAGAAATTATACAGACTTGTAAAGATAAGATTAATATAACTACTTGTTGAAGCTAAACCTAGAGATATAAGACAGTTTAAAACAGCCTAAAGCAAAAATTGATATGTACAAAAATGTTAGCATTTTGGTATTTATTCATATAAAATGGAAAACACCTAAGTAATATCTCTAATTCCCTAATAGAAACAAATTTTAAGTAACTAGTATGTAATGGCAAAGCATTGGATATGATGTAACACCCAGGAGAAGGCTGCTAGTGCTCCCTCTGCAGTGCTGTCTTTTGACCAAATTTTTTTACTTAGCCAAATCCATATTTTATCTTATTTGTGTAAAAAAAAAAAAAGAGTTGCATGGGCTTTATTTGGAATAGGTTAAGCTAGACATGTTTCTACATAATGCCATATCTCACCTGAAGTACTGTAGGAAAATATGCTAAAAAATATGATAAAATATTAAACTATGGAAAGAATCAGAAAATTCACTATTTTTATTTCAAATCAGATTGTTTTTGTGAGGTTTGTTTGGTCTTTAAATATTCTGGCACCACTGCCAACACCAGATTGCAAAACTTTCAACATCCAGCTGCACTAAGGAATCTACATTATGAAGATGCACTCATCTTCCCCCATTCCTCATCACCAATAGTAAGATGACATAGACCAAGGCCATGATAAATCAAATACCACTAGGCAAACACAAATGGGAGGTTTAGGATGGTAACAGAAAAGGATGGGAAGACTCCTGTGGGAATGGATACTTATGGAGTTGTTTGTTGCAAGGGATGACAGTCTGAGACTGCAAGGCTAATCCGTTTTATTCTTAAAAATTCGTCATTCCGTCTCTGAATACTCATTATCATACAGGCTCAATCGTGTGAGCTGCAGAGTTAACTGCTGCCAAAGATCTCAAAGTGGCGCTGGGCTTGCAATCTGTGTGTTCAACACAGAAAAGACCAACAGAAGTCCTAACCCACCCATAGCCAGTAGGTTAAAGGCAACTGAGACATTCCCTTCCTTAACGAGCTTTACTGCAAATTGGAGTCCTTGTAAGATGGTATTCCAAAAGCAAATGGAACTTGAGTTTATAAATTTATAATTTTCAAAGCCAATCGAAATGTATATAACTATTGAATTAAATTTATCATGCCCAATAGAATGAAAGATTAATTAACTGTGGTAGCTACTTTTGAGACAGTTGATTAACTTGAACTGTTTAGGAAGCCCCCAAACAGTGGGACCAGGACCTGTCCTTGGTGCATGATCTGGTTTTTTGGAACCTAGAGCCTATGCTGAGATACTTTGCACAGCCTTGGTGGTGGGAGGAGGGGACTGGACCTACCTCAACTGAATCTGCCAGGCTGGGCTGACTCCCCAGGGGAGACCTTGCCTTGGAGGAAGTGGGAATGGGGGACAGATTAGGGGGGAAGACTGGGGGGTGGGAGGAGGAAGGACAGGGGAATCTGTGACTGATATGTAATATTAAATTAACTATAAAATAAAAAAATTAAAAGTAAAAAAACCAAAAAGGAAAAAAAAATTAGTCATTCCTTGAGAATGAGTTGATTCATGTTCTTTCTCTCTCTTAAAAAAAAAACCACAATAACAAAATAACCCAAACACACACACACACACACACACACACACACACACACACACACACACTCCAGATTGAGGGAGGGAGGAAGAAGGAGATAGAAAGGGAGGGAGGGAGAGAGAGAGAGAGAGAGAGAGAGAGAGAGAGAGAGAGAGAGAGAGAGAGAGAGAGATTCCAGTTTGTGGAGTCCAATTTGTATTGGCTTTAATTGATATCCCAGTGTCACTCCATTGAATAAAACCAATATTTCCTCTCCAAGAAGCTATCAATTGCAAGCAGTTTCTTGTCTAGATGAGGAAATCTGTGTCCACTTTCCTTGCTCTTTGTAGGAATTGTGCCTGTGTGAACTTGTGGAGAACTTGTGCATGCTGTCATAGTCTATATGTGTATCTGCCCTGCTGTTTCTGGGAAACAACAAAACAATGCTGTTTTCTTGAAATCATTAACCACCTCTGGCTCTTAGAATTTATCTGTGCCCTCTTCTACATAAATCCCCAAGCCCTGATGGGAGGAGTATGTTAAAGACTCCTTTTCTTCTAACACTGCATTAAGCATTAGTTTGCCAGGACTTCCTACGTTTGTGGTGGAAATCAGCCATAGCAGGATAGGCATCAGGATCCATTGGCCTAAGAGAGAGAGTGTCGATTCTGGGAACTAAAGTGCTGAATCATTCTGACAGATGGCTTGTGACTAGATTTATGCAGAATTATTTTTTGGCTAGCAGCTCTGTCTACTGTAATACTGATAAACTAATTTTTATCTAGCAGGTCAGGCAGTGATAACAGTGATCCTGAGGTCTCCAGGGGTGCCTTTGAGTAAACTGAGATGACACTGGTATATTGATCCTCCCAGAGGCCATCTTGCTTTGATGATACACTGTCCATTTTAGAGTGGCCAAGCCACAGAGGAGTCTAGGTATTTACAATTGGCCCTGGTATGATTATGTTTCTTTTGCCATCAGCAACACCTCAGAGCTGCTAGGAAGGATATTTCTCTACTTCGTTCAAAACAGGCAATATTATAGCACCCCAAGGCTTATAATCCTACTGAGCCTTAGCCCATTAACACTTACCTGATGCTCAAATCAAATTTTCCCTTCATTGTTGATTATATATTATCTAATAAAAATTTTAAAAACTAGGTATTTTGAGTATTGTGAGTTGGTTTCCTATTTCCATCTGTTTCCATGTTTAAACTATTGTCCTTGGTATCTCTGTAGACATGCATGTCCTTTATCAGGGCACCCTACTTGTTACATTTCATATAGTTCACAAATAATATATCCTTCAGCAAATAGCTTGCAATGTAAGTCAATTTACTAATTTTTCTTATAGAAAATCACAGTCTTGCGGTTGGAGAGATGGCTCAGTAGTTCAGAGCACTTGGTAGTCTTACAGAGACCAAGGTTTCATTCTCAGCACCCACATTAGGCAGCCACACTGATTCTAACTCCAGCTCCACTAAATCTGATGACCTGTTCTAACATCCATAGACAACTGCATACATGTGGTATACATACAGAAAAGAAGGCACACACACACACACACACACACACACACACACACACACACACGATTACAAGTTTAGAGCAGACTGGGCTGTATAGCAATCCCATGGTCAAAACTAAAAACAAACATAATGATTAATTCTGCTTATTTCTTTAAGGTGGGAAGGCTGAGTTTGAACTGCAGTTCCACTGTCACATGGAGTCAAACATGGTAGAATTCCTAGTACACTCTACATTCTGTTTTACATGCTGAATAATGAAGTGCTCTGAAATGAAGGAACTTTTCTTCCATACTGCAGGAAGGCACAGTTAAAGGAGCATTGTCTCAGATGAAGGATATTTCCTCAGAGCACAAGAAACACGGGGATATCTCAAGGCAGAGGAAGCACCCCAGCTCAGTAGTAAGACAGCCTTGATTTCAGGCTCAGCACCTACAGCATCCTCAGGATCCTTTCACATATAGTCCTCTCTTCAGCAACAAAAAAGCATGAAGGCAGCCAGCAGCACACCCAGCACTGGTATTGGCTGTAGGCTGGAAACCAATCATCATCAAGATCTTGTCTGTCTTGGCTAAAGTGCACTTCATGGAAATGCTGACAGGAGTAATTGTAATTGTGTTTCATTATGTGAGGAATGTATGTGATTCATATATCAGAACTTCAAGCTGACTGAGGTAATCAATCACATCTCCTTTTTGCCTATAGAAAACAAAAGCTTCTTTAACAAGATTAAAAAAAAAACAGTCTGCCACATCAATTCTTTTTTTGAAAGAGCTATTTATTTTCTTTTATGTGTGTGTTTGCCTGTATGTGTGTATGTGTTCCACATGTGCCTAGTGCCTGCCAAGGTCAGGAAAGGTTACTGGATCTCCTAGAACTGGACTAATAGACACTTGTTAACTATTATGTTGGTACTTAGAAGAAGACATATGTCTTCTGAAAAAGCAGCCAGTATTCTTAATGACTGAACTATCTCTCCAACCCCACTGCCCATTTACTTCTATATAGTAATTGACATGGAGTCTCACTCTACAGCCCAGGCTGGCTTACAGCACAGGGATTTATGACCTAAGCTGGCCTCAAAGTCATGACCATCATCTTGCTTCAACCTTCCAAGTGCTGGGATTGGATGTATGAAGAATCATACCTTGAGTACTAGTCTTTTTTTTATAATTAGATCCTAATTTACTATATATTACTTCCAGGTAAACATACTGAATAAGAAAAATAAATAACTTAGTCCAATATTAATAAAGACAAGTAATCTCTTTCTAATGGAGCATCACTACATCAAGGACAGCATAATGACATGAAGTGGGGAAGGAAAAAAAAGTACTGGGCAAATTTACAGAGAGTATCCTGATTTTGATGAATTAAATAGATGACATCAAGAAGATCTTATAGGCAGAGTGCCTAGATCAGTCCCATGCAGGCTCCCTGGTTGTTGGTTCAGTCTTTTTGAGACCCTATGAACCCAGGTTAGTTGGTGCTGTGTGTTGTCTTGTGATATCCTTGACCCCTCTGACTCCTACAATCTTTTCTCCCACTCTTCTGCAGGATTCTCTGAGCTCTATAGTGGTGTACTGTGTGTAAAAACCCACGCTCATGCTCGTTTGCCATGAATTGTATCTAGATTACTTCTGCCACCTAATGTAGTGTAAGTCTATGCTAATAACTGTACTATACTGCTCAGGGAATAATGGTAAGAAAGTGTCTGTATGTGTTCCATAGGATGTGATCTTCTGAGTGCAGATAGATCCTGAAGTATTTGAGGGCTGGCTGCATTTGGAAGTGCCTTGGGAAGGATGTGTCTATACAAAAGTGTGTGGTGACATTTGGTTGAATGGTCAGAAGAGTTCAGAGCAATCACCTGTTAGTTTCTGGAAACTGCAGCCAAGTCACAGGTGCGTGACAGAGGTTCAACGCTTGAATAGAGCCTGCAGCCCGTTCAGTCCGATTTCATTTTTTTCCTGACTAAGAAGTATGTAGGCCAGCTTTCTATGACTGTAATGAAATATGTGACATAACTACATTATAAAAAGAACTTAGTGGTATCTGTAATTTGATCTAGCAAGGGTTCCCTATCTGGGCTGAGTAAACGTGTGTTGTGACTCACCAGCAGTCTAGTCGCATAACAACTGGACAGATGGCACAGAATATACATTCAAAAGGTAGGAATGGTGGTATGGTAAGGAAGTATTGGACAAAATTAAGTGATATACAATCCAGCCAAAATTCCCCTGTAGATGGGGTAGATCATCTCCAGGCCTCATTCCCTACTGAGGAGCTATTGGCAGTAGCTACTTGTTAAAGGAGGAAAAATCGTTTTTTGGGAAGATGTGACAACTGGTAGGTTTCTCATGCTCCAGTGGATGGCCCCACACTCACACACATCAGTAGAGCAAACACAAATCTGTACCTCAACTGCCAATGTCAGATCGTTCAGTCAATCCAGCTTTACTATGGACATTCATCTCTCTTGGGCTGGTCATTTAGAGGAATATGGATGAGGGATTATTTACAGGAGCAGAAATGACTCAAAGACAGCTACATCGCCAAAGCCCACCCCAGCATGAGTGACATCTCACAAAAGGTAGGAACTGGAGCACACTTCACAACCTGCATGCAGCTCAGCAAGTTAAAGAACGCCTTTCCAACGTCATTCAGTTGGTCTAAACTTCTCCCAGGCAGCTCAGCCGGTTTCTGCTTTTTCCAGGGAACTGGACTGGTTTCAAAAGTATCCTTTGTACTTGACTTGTCTGAGAGTAGCACTAGGAAGTCTTTATTGTTTACCCTTGGGAGGAATATGCCTAACGAATTTGGTCAGTTTCAGGACTTCCTAAAGCTATTTGGAGTTTTTTTTACCTTCTGTCTAATTTCAGGAGTTTTCCTGCAGGATGGAATGTTTCAACCTTGAGGGAACTCTTACACAATAGCAGCACCAACTTGATTTATTAGATTATAATAACTTTATTTATTTATTTATTTATTTTCGAGACAGTTTCTCCGTATAGTTTTGGTGCTTGTCCTGGATCTCGCTCTGTAGACCAGGCTGGCCTCGAACTCATAGAGATCCAGCTAGCTCTGCCTCCCGAGTGCTAAGATTAAAGGTGTGAGCCACCGCCGCCCGGCTATAATAACTTTTTATAAAAAGAAGTATAAAAAGAAACACCCCAATGGTATATTGATGGGTATTAAAAAATAACTGAGCTAGCCTCTCTGGAGTTGTGGGTTGCAGTCTGGCCATCCCTTCCTTCCCATTTAGTATCTACTTATGAGTGAGTACATACTATGTTTGTCCTTCTGAGTCTGGGTTACCTCACTCAAGATGATATTTTCTAGATCCATCCATTTGCCTGCAAATTTCATGATATCATTGTTTTTTACTGCTGAGTAGTATTCCATTGTGTATATGTGCCATATTTTCTTTATCCATTCTTCAGTTGAGGGGCATCTAGGTTGTTTCCAGGTTCTTGCTATTATGAATAATGCTGATATGAACATAGTTGAGCATGTGTCCTTGTGGTAAGATTGAGCATTCCTTGGATATATGCCCAAGAGTGGTGTAACTGGGTCTCGAGGAAGACTTATTCCCAATTTTCTGAGAAACCACCATACTGATTTCCAGAGCAGGAAAAGACCCTAGGAGGGACACATGGATGATCCTGTGAAGGAAAAGTGGATGAGATCTGCATGAAAGAACTGGGTGTGGGGCGGTGGCAGAGGTCGAGGAGTGGGGGAAGAGAACATAGGGAAATGGGAGGGTCAAGCTGGAACAGGGACAGAGTGGGAGGGCAGAGAGGAAGATACAATGAGAGATGAGGACATCATGAGAATAGGAAGAGGCAGGGTGCTGGGGAGGCTCTCAGGAATCCACAAGGTTGGTCTGCTGGCAGTGGTCCAGAGGGTGCCTGGACCGGTCTACTCTGGTGACCAGTCTAGCAAATAACCTAGCTGTCATCACAGAGCCTTTGTTCAGTGACAGATGGAGGCAGATACAGAGATCCATGGCCAGGCACCAGACTGAGCTCCGGGAATCCAACTGATAAGAGAGAGGAGAGATACTGTAGGCGAGGGACATCGAGATCATGATGGGAGGACGTGCAGAGGTGACCGGCCACACTAGTGGAAGCCCATGAACTGTCGACTGGCAGCTGTGGAGCCCCCATGGGACTGGACTAGGCCCTCTGGATATGGAAGATGGTTGTTTGGCTCAAACTGTTTGGGGGGGCACCAAGGCAGGGGGATCGGGATCTGTCCCTGGTCTATGGGCAGGCTTCTGGAATCCGGTGCCTGTGGTGTGACACCTTGCACAGTCTTGGTGCAATGGGAAGGGGCTCGGACCTGCCTAGGCTCAGTGTGCTGGGCTCTGCTGACTCCCCACGGGAGACCTCGATTTGGGGGATGTGGGGTTGTAGGGTGGCTTGGGAAAGAGGACTGAGGGTGGGAGGAAGGAGAAGGAGGGATTTGTGGATAGTATGTGGAGTGAGTAGAAAATTTCTTAATAAAGAAAAATGAAAAAAAACTGAGCTATGGATTTGAACAGAGTTATCAAGAGAAGAAATAATTATGGCTGAGAAGTATCACTAACATTTAAGGAAATGTAAAGCAAAACAACTTTGAGACTATTAGTTCAGTCAGAGTAACAATGATCAACAGAAGAACCAATAGAAAATTCTGAAGATGATGTAGGGAAAATGGAATCCTCATCTGTTGATTGCAAACTGGTCTAGCAAATCTGCAGCAGTGTGGAGAGTGCTTACAAAGCTAAAAGTAACTCTACTATATTCTAGTCCTCTTCATGGTACCTTACTGGTTTCCTGACTTCTACAAGTACTCTAATTTAAGCACATAAAGCTAAAGACTGAAAGCTAGTACCTACATATGAGACAAAATATGTGGCATTTTTCTCTGGGCCTGGGTTACTGGACTCTGAATATTTTCAGCTCCATCCATTTACCTGAAATTTTCATAGATTTTTAAAGCTGAATAAAATTACGATGTACATATGTACCACATTTTCATTATCCATTCACCAGCTGATGGATATCAAGGCTGTTTCAATTTCCTTGATATTGTGAATAGAACAGTAATTAACATGGATGAGGAAGCATCTCTATAGTAGGATATAAATACCCTTGATTATATTCCTAGAAGTGGTATAGTTGA
Source organism: Peromyscus eremicus (assembly GCF_949786415.1). Taxonomy (NCBI): domain Eukaryota; kingdom Metazoa; phylum Chordata; class Mammalia; order Rodentia; family Cricetidae; genus Peromyscus; species Peromyscus eremicus. The sequence goes on from NC_081439.1 coordinate 36,867,974, forward strand.
GTCATATGGTAGTTCTATTTCTAGATCTATGTCTACATTAAGTTCCATAGTGGCTGTACCAATATTCACTCAAAAGAGTGAATAAATATTCCAGTTCCCCCATATCTACAATAGCTGATAAACTATCTATTGGAGAAAGTGTTTTTTTTAATCACCTGCTATTAATGGTTAGATTTTCATCTGTGTTCTTAAGTCCAATAACAAGCTTTATGTAAAATTAGGTGCACCAGAGTTTGGTGCATATATGTTTTGGACTAAAATGTTTTTTTAGCTAATTTTTCTCTTGGTCAGGATTTTTAGAAATGCAAACATAATTATATATTGAAAACTTTGTACAATAAATACTTAGCATATTTTAGTGCTTATTTACTATGGTTTTGTTTTGAAATTAAACCTTTATTAATGCATTAATAGAAATAAGCAACAAAATATTTTACTGTATGTTAAAGTTGTTACAAGAAAGCCGCTAAATATTCGTGTGCTCATTTACATTGTTTATCATATATCTTGCAGTACACAACGTAAGAATGAACAAAGTTATTGTTCTTTCCCAATTACAATATTGTAAGAAAACATATTAAACACTTATTATGCAAAAGATATTATACTGGACACAAGGACTATAAAATATTGTTATAACATTGTCTATGTTATCAAATGTCTTATAATAAGGCAGTCAATTTTTCTATGTGTTCAAAAAGTATTTAAAAATTGAAAACTATTCTGAAATAGGGGTGTGAAGATGTTCTGAAATTTTTCAAATTTCTTTTGTTTTATATTGTTATCTGAAGGAGCTCTGCTTGTTTTCTATTATCTGTAGATTCAGTTTTTGCAGGGAAATTGTGTTATTTAGGGAAAAGAATATATTCATATACATACATTTTTATCCTATTTTAAGCAAAGAATTGAGAGCCATGTCTTTAAAATAAAAATAGATAAATGAATGAATAAACAAACAAACAAACAAACAAATAAAAGGACAATAGCCAAACTATTTGTAGCAATAGAATTCTGACTCAAAAAGAATGTATCAGCCCTTGGAAGGACCTAAAGCATGGCTTTTGAGGCAATCAGTCCAGAATGGTCAGAACATGGTTAATCAAAACAAGTTTACTCACGGTTTTTCGCTTTCTTACAACTTGGAGGCTAATCAAGAAAGCTTAACCAATGTTCTCTTCCAAGTCACCACCTCTGACTTACCCTTATCAGAACCTCAAGTCAGAGCATGCATGCAACTTTTCTTTCTGTAAATTACAAAGCTTTTCAAGTACTTGTTTGTCTTGAGTCTCCACCAAGTTCAAGTGATATAATGGCTGATTCCTTCCCTATAGCAGTTGTTGAATAATTAATTATCCTCCGCTTACTCAATCTGGAGTAGCCTTCACTTGTTTCTACACCCATTTTGGGATTTCTGAAAGACGTAGGTTGAAATTTTGTGAAGGATTCCTGTTAAAAAAATTTATTTTCAATGATTTATGCTAAAAGACCCGATTTCAATGTTCTATCTGAAGTTTTTTTTTAATTATTATTGTTTTGTTTGGTTTTGATTTCATACGGAAGTTTTATAGTAATCTCATGGTGAATGATGTAAAAGCATGCTACATTTCTCATTCCAGAAGGTAAATTACTCAAGGAGAGTTGGTTATTTCATTGGAATTCTCATGTAGTTGTTTAAAGTATTTTTGATGCACAAAGCTGAAACTATATTTTGAAAGAATAAAATCTGAACTAGGAAACCTGACTGTATCACAAGGATACTTAATGTTTCTAAACTGCCCAGGTCAGGTTAAGGCATAATGAAATGTCACATTTGAAATAGGCTGACAAAATATTTCAGTATGCCAGAGTCATTTTCTGAGTTAACCTTGAAAGATCCACATCCTAGGAAATCTTTTAGTCCAGACTAAGCCACAGAAACTACTGACTCTGATTTAGAATAATGTATTTGAATAATATAAACAGCACATTTCAGTCATTTATTATAGGTTAAATTATGCAGATCTTCTCTCAATAAATACCTACTGAAAAAATGGAGATGAACTGACATTTTTTAACAACTCAGTTATCTTCATTAATGTATAAAGTCAAGACAAATCTATACTAGATAAAATGAAATAGGCAAAGAAAACTTTACTAGGGCTACTACAGTACAAAATAAAAAATAAAGCAAGTCCCCTAAAACAAAAGTGGGAAGGGTTTTAAGCCTGGGGTGAGCTACTGAAGAAATATGAGAATCTGTCGGGCAAGCGACTGATTAGTGTGGAGCAGATTTTGGAGCACATTGTGGAGCTAATTTTGTTATTTCTGAGTTTCCCATAGTTCTTTCTACTTTACTTTTCTATTGAGATTAAGACATTTGTGTTTTATCACTGGTATTCATCAAATTAGACTTCTTTGTTCCCACAGAGGTCAGACATTGATGTACTTTATTGTATTTGGTGTTTATATTTAAATGTATTGTATTATTAGAAAGGTATTTCCTAAGTTGTGAAACTTGTAAGAGTCAGAAAAGACAATACATTTTAGATTTTAGAAGAAAAAAAACTTACAGTTGTAAAGTTTTCTAGAATATACACCCCAAAAGAAGGTAAAAGGTCTAGGGAATAAAATCTGTCTAAAATTGTGATGAGCTGAAGGAAATAGTAAGAGAGTATTGGTCAGTAGATAATGCTAGGACTGGCTTGATGTTCTATTCTCTTCTTGAAAAAAAATGATCCCAGTAACATTTGTTTCTGTCCGTTTTGTCTAGCTAACACATAAGGAAATTATGATAGTTCATGGTCAAGAAGGAGTTCCCTAAGAATTTAATAAGAATGATACCCTGAAGGCAATATATTTAACAAACCCTGATATTCATACAGAAGTATTTATAATGGATGGTAAGTTTAGGGACTACTCAAAATTGCCAGCACAAATCACTATCATCTAGAATTTATTCTTAACATAATTTGACTAATTTTTTAAATTAAAATATAATTACAGAATATTCTCCCTTCCCTGTCCTCCATACAATTTCCCATGTTTCCTACACCACTTGGCCCCTCTCTAAGTCATGACCTCTGTATCTTTGTAATTGTTATATACACACTCTCTCACACACACCATTATATACATACATTATATATTATATACAGATACATACATATGACCTGATCAGTTCTTTCAGTGTTACTTGTATGTATATTACTATATTATTTCAAGACTGACAACTTAATGTTTGATAACCAATTAGAAAATTTGTTAGGAGCATAGCGTGAATGTCCTTGCAACCACAGATCTCCAGAGAAACCAGGAACGTTGAGCACACAGGATTGTTTTTCCAATGGGAAAAATGAAAAACCTTTTCTTCCATGTACAAAGGTAAGAATTCAAAATGATTAATAGTCTAGTATTCTGCATTATTTGTTGGGCCAGAGCATATCAAGCTCTTACAACCATGACCACAGGTTGCTAGTAATCTAAATGACCCTTATAGCCAGAGGATGCTGCAAGGTCCCACAACCAGGACCAGAGGTAACTAATATCCTAAATGGTCTCTATGTTATCTGTGTGACTGAGACCAGGCCAGACCCTTAGGCCCCCTAAGTTAGTACAGGTAGCTTATCTCGAGAACCCATCTTCTTAGAAGAAATGAAATGTACCCTTAGTTGAGTTTCAATGAGGATTGTATTACACCAGCAAACATTTTTTTCCAAAATATATGGGGCTTAAATACATTGGGAATAAACTGTCTGTTATTAGACTACCTGAAGTCTGATCCAGGTTGATGAAGGCAATCTGTACCACATTTTCATTCTTATCTCTTTGCAGGGTTCACTTCCCTGTATGACAACTGCAGGGACTCCCTCTCAGTGACTTATCTCTGAGGAAGATTATTTCTCCCACACTCAGCATTCCTTAGTTGTCTGTAATTCCATTCATGGGCAGGGCCCCATAAGATCTCACCCTTTCATATTAGCATGTCTATTTTTGATACCCTTATTTAGGTCTTGTTTAGGCAACAATTTTGTTGAAGAATCATAGGTGAAACTTCCCTGTCATTTCTAGAAAGCACAATCTCATAGCAGATTTTCTCATCCTCTGGCTCTTAGAGAAACTTTTAGAGCACTACAATACAAGAACACCACTTTACAAAATTCTGTACATTTCATTTTCCATCAACCACATAGTGATGGGAGTTTATGTAGTTCAGGTGACTATACGAGCAAATGAAAACAGTTCATAAAAACTATGGCATAAAGCAAGAGTAAAGTCTTGTTTGGTGTCTTGAAGCAGGGTTTTTGGAATTTTTCTAGGATTTATTAACTCTAGTGTCAAAGAAGTTCCTAATTCAGATTATTAATTGCAGTTAAATGTTATATTTTTGAAAGCACATTTTACAACTGTGAAGATTGTGGAGCTCAGTTTAATCTATTCTATTTAGATTTAATCCTTTGTATTATTTGTCAAAAACAGATCAAACAGCATCTCTTCGGAGAATAGATGGAATGTTAGTTTAAAAAAAAAAGAACATATTTGTTTAACTTGAATCAACCAAACAAAAGCTTATATGCAAGAAGTTTCATACTGTAAGCTTATATCCTGAATACACCTGGTGCTGGCTAAACATGGCCCTAGAAGTACAATAGCTCATATGCAAACTTGCCCTTTAGCTGGTGGATATGTTTAGGCTATCTCTGAATACCAGATGGGCCCAATCTATGCTCAAAGCACATGAATAGCTCAAATTAGAGGTGACAGTATTTGCATACAAATCGCCTCAAGGAAGAAAAGTTAAAAATGATGTTTCTATTGGAACCTAATTATGACTTGGCATACTCATAGAAGTTTTACAGTGAAAATTTTGATTGATGGAGTATTTAATAAATCTCATTCTTTCTATGATAAGTGTCATTGTCAACATAGCTCTCACATCAAAAGTAATAAGAAATGCTTATTCTTGAGCCAAATAATAGTTGACTGTGCCTATGATATGCATTCAGGTGGTCCCAAAAAAGTTTTATAATGGAAACAGCTTCATGAAGTTTTACTTTTTGTCTATTATATTATTTTAGTCACTTTGATTAGTTCTTCAAGAACTTCATACAAAGAATTTTGGTCATATTTACTCCCTCCCCCAACTCCTCCCAGATCTATCACCCATTTCCTACTTGCTTAACTTTGTAGTTTTTTTTAAACCCATCAAATACAGATTATTCTGCCCATATACTCATGTATGTGTGGCTTTCACTGGAGGGTGGTCTACTCACCAGGGGCCACATTTTTAAGGAAAACTGACTCTCTACTAGCAGCTATCAACTGTTAATTGCTACTTATATAGAGATGGGACTTTGTGCCCACCTCCCCTGACCATGTTGAAATTTTGTCTGGCTTGAGCCTGTATAGCTGACTCAATTTCTGTGGAGCCATATGCATAACTGATCTGTTATATCCAGAAAAGACTGTTTCCTTGTAGCCATCCACCATTTATGGCTCTTACAGTCTTTCTACCCCCTCTTCCACCATGTTTCCTGAGCCTTCTGTGCAAGGCTGTAATATAGACATCTCATTTGGGGCTAAGAATTCTGCAGTCTCTTATTCTCTGAACATTGATCAGTTGATAGTCTCTGGGTTAATCACTATCTACTGCAAGAAGGAGCTTTTCTGTTGAGGGTTGAGAGATCCTTCAAACAATGGGCATAACAATGAGTCATTAGAAGTCAGTTTAATACTATAGTCATTTAGCAGAGTATAATAGTTTATTTCCTATTGCTGTAATAAAAAATGACAAAGACAACTTATAAAAGACAAACGTTTATTAGATTTACAGTTTCAGAGGGTTAGGGTCCATGATGTTTCTCCCCTTGGGTTTACAATCTGTCTATTCACAGGTTATTGCCCCAATAAATGTCTCAGGTATAGGTTTCATCTTGTAAAGTGGGCCTAAAGTCACACAGAAAGAGACTGGTTACTCCTATAACACGTGTGTCCCCATCAGTGAATGTCTTGGCAGGCTATTATTGTTTTTTCTTACAAGGTTCACAGCTAAGTAAGTTTGGTGATTTCTTTTCTCTTCTGGTAGTTTTCACAGAACCTTCCAACTGTATGAAAGCTAGAGAGTAGGAATGAAGTTTTCAGGTGAATATAAGTTTGAGTATTTCATATTCTGTGTCTCAGGGTATTATACATTTAGCAATAGGGTGCCCATGGAACTTTCATGAAGTTTTTATAGTCACAGAACAACAGTCATAAAGTAAGGAACATTTCAAATAGATTTATGTAAACATCCAGTAGGTGGGCAATTTTCTATTATAGTTTTAAATGCTATCTAATGATATTACTATTTTTTGGTTGGTAGAAGTCTGCTAATACATCCTAAAAGGTTTTACTCAGTATTAAGAAGGTTGTAAGATCAGATACCAAGATAAACAGTGACTGGCAATTAAGTGAGGCAAGGATACTCCAAGATAATTCAGCTCAGATTCTGCAGCATTGCAATTCTCCATAATCAGGAAATTCTAATTTGTCCATCACCTTTATAAAATCTTGAACATAGATGTGGCCTTTATGAGGGAACTCCAATTCATATGAGTATTTATTACTTCTGGATTTACTGTAACTCATAATAACTTGATATTTGTAAAACAGTAAGATATTTTTTAAATGATACTGATAATAAATATAATGATGATAGATGTAATAAATGTTTTTGGACCTAAATATAATACATAAAACCTTAATATATATTATTATAAATTGTTTTCATTAATACTACTAATAATGATTGAATCATGAAAATTAAAAAGATAGAAAACATTAGGTATTGGTAAAGTCATATGCCTAGATGCCAGATAGAAACATTATCACTAGCAACCAGGAAAGTATGTCTCCACTAGAACCCAGAAACCCTGCCACAGAGGCTCCTGGGTAGTGCAACATAGCTGAAGCACAAGATAAACACCTTAAAATAGACTTTATGAATTTTCTAGAAGTTCTGAAAGAGTAATTGAGTAAATCCCTTAAAGAAATGAAAACACAAATAAACAGGAGAAGGAAATGAATAAAACCATTAAAGATCTGAAAATGGAAATAAAATTAAAAAGAAAACCCAAACTGAGGGAAATCTGGAAAAGGAAAATTTAGGAACTCAAAGAGGAACTTCAAAGGCAAACCTCCTAAAAGAATAGAAGAGATGGAAGAGAAAATCACAGGCATTGAAGGCACAGTAGAAGAAATGGATACCTGAGTCAAAAAAAATGTTAAACCTAAAAAGTCCCTGGCACAAATCATCCAGGAAATCTGAGACACTGTGAAAAGACCAAACACAAAAATAATAGGAATTGAAGGAGAAAAAAAACACTGGTCAAATAATAGGAATAGCACAAGGAGAAGAAATCACAGAAAATATTATTAACAAAATCATAGATGAAAATGTCCCTAACCTAAAGAAAAAGGTGCCTATCAAGATACTAGAAGCATTCAGAACACCAGACTATAGCAGGAAAAAATTCCCTTTGACACACAGTAATAAGAATAGTAAGCATACAGAATAAAGCAAAACTATAAATGATTCAGGGGGAAAAGGCTGAGTATCATAAAAATGTAGACCTATTAGAATAACATCTGATTTCACAATATCTGTCCAGTCCCTTTCTAAAAGCCAGAAGGGACTGGATAGATATTCTGCAGACTCTAAGAGACCATAAATGCCAACTGAGACTACTATACCTAGCAAAAAATTCAATCCCAATAGATGGAGAAAATAAGACATTTCCTGATAAAATAAAATTTAAGTAATATCTATCTGTATATCCAAAGCCACAGAAGGTGCTGGAAGGGAAACTGAAACCCTACAGACGTTAAGCACACTCAGAAAAACAAGAAGTAAGTAATCCCAGGCAATTCAAAAGAGGGGAAACACACACACACCACCACCACCACCACCACCACCATCACCACCACCACCATCACCACCACCACCACCACCACCACCACCACCACCACCACAACAACAACAACAACAACAAAATAATAGGGATCTACAAATACTGCTCATTGATAATCTCTCAACATCAATGGTCTCAATTCCCCAATTAAAAAAAAAAACTAACAGAATGGATGGAAAAAAATATCCATCCTTCTACTGCATCAAAGAAACACACCTTATCAACAATAGACATCACCTCAGGATAAAAGAAGAGAAAAAGACAACCTAAGCAAATGGATCTAAGAAGCAAGCTGTTATAACCATTTCAATATCTTATGAAATACTTAAAACCAAACTAATCAGAAGAAGAAAAATCCACCAGGATGACATTTTAATTCTTAACATCTGCTCCAAATTTTGTAAAAGAAACATTACTACAACTTAAATCATATATTGACCCTCACACACTGATAGTGAAAGACTTCAATAATTTTCTCTCACCAATAGACAGTATGGAGTCCACAATAATTCAAAAACATTAGCCACCTACCCCACTTCCTCTGTTGCATGACCCTTGTCCTATATTCTCTGCAGTTATGAGAACAGTTAAGTTAAAAATTAAGACAAGACCCCATCTCTGTCAAGAGCTGTGTTAAGATAAGCACAGACTTGTGTAAGCAAGCTTTTACAAACTTCCTGTTAAGCTTATACAAATACCTTGTTACCACAAATTGCACTACTAGTCGTAAAATTGTATCACAAGTTGTAAATTTCTGGAATATACTGTCACCCAAGGCTTAACCTCAAATTGCAAAAATTCTTTCTTATATCACCCATGACCCCCCCACTTGTGATTTTTGTTTTAAAAATGGGCTACTCCCTCTGTTTGGGGTCACGGTGTCTGAACCCGTCCTGTTTATGGCCCTAATTAGAAGGTCTGACACCCCACAGTGATGGAATAACGTTGCCTCTGCTCATGTAACTTTCGTGGCCTCCTCTTCAATATTTATGTTACTCCTAAAACCAACAACAGGTCATGCAGACCAACACTAAACAGAGGAATGCTGGGGCTAACTGATGTTATAAACTAAATGGATCTAACAGATATTTACTGAACAGTGTATTATATATAATATACATTTGTATTACATACATTTCTCTCTTTTACTCTATATGTCTTTTCCGTATATTATTATTGCTTCCAGTTTAGTGTTTTTTTTATTGGATTCCTGAGTATGTAAATAAATGGATTTCTGTTTATTGTGACTACTCAGGCTATTTTTCTTCTGTTCATTTGTTTTGCCAATTCTAATGTGTTAATTTTTGTTTTATCTTATTATATTTTATTATTATCCATTAGAAAATGGGTAGATTTGAATGTGAAGGGACATGAGGAAGATCTGAGAGGAGTAGAAGGAGAGGAACCCCTAATCAGGATATATTAGAAAAATAATCTATTTTCAGTCAAGGGAAAAAAAAAAGACTAATCATTCTTTCTTATTTTACATTTCATTCATTTTCCCATTGTTCTTAGGTAGTGTGAAATTTTTAACTGAAAATACTCTGTATCTTCCTTTTCTCAATGAATACATTATATTTTTGAATACAAAATATTTCAGATACATGTATTTTCATTCTTAAATCTTTTGGTACTTTAATCCATTACAATTTCTAAAACTTCAGGTTCAAAAGAGTATATTAAGACTTTACTTCTTTTCTTGCCTGAGATTGAAACTAGGACTTCATACATATTAAATGAGCACTCTGCAGCTGAGCTCTTTTCTCATTTTAATACATTATTTTCTTCTTTTTTATTTTTTTATTTTTATACAGTGCCTCACCACTTTGCCAAGGCTAGCTTTTAATTTGTGTTTCATGTACTTCATCTTCTTGATTTTCGGGGATTACAGACATTCATTAGAGTGCTGTACTTATTTTTTAATGTTTATTCAGAATTATTTATAAATAAGTCCATGCATCCCCTGTATGGGAAAATACAATCTGGGTTTCTGCATGCTGGATTCATGCAATTAATAAATCTGCTTGAAATTGAGATCACATCCTCATGTTTTCCACTTGAGCACATAGAAATGCCACTAAATCCCATAATATTTGACCATCCATTTATTTTCTTTTAGTTCTAAATGTAGTTCAAAATAATATTAAAAAGAACTGAACCTGATACTTCTACACCAGCATTACTTAATGATGTGTGGTAGGAAGCATACCTATTTTTGGTTCTATGCCTCAGGATTTATTTCTGTTACAGTAAGTTTAAAATTTCAGCATATAGGTCTGTCCTAGAAAGTAGCATCTTTTAAATTCAATGCACAAATGCTTGGAAAAATGAGATAATTGAAAACTCAGCTTATTTTGACATTGGTATTAACTAAGACTAAATGGCTTTTTTCTTTGATCATTTAATCTTTTTGTCAGCAGAGTCTGCTCTGCTAGAGCTGAGCTGGTTCAGAGTAAGGTCAGCCAGAGGCTCCCATTGTTTATGCTTACTGAGGCCAACCTGGCCTGAGCCAGTTGAAAACCTACCCCAGTATAAACTGGGGCAAATCATTAAATCAACACACTGAGACACACAGGAAGACACACAGACACACATACACACGCATGTACATGACCTATAAAAGTATTACAATGTGATTTCTTCAGCCCACATTGTGCCAACAGCATGATAAAATATTAACTCTATGTTTCTAGGCAACAATTCAAGCCAATGGGGTGCTAGATGACCATTGAATAGAAATTCTATTCTCTGCATCCAAATTAGAGATATTGGAGAGACAGACAAAGAAAATCAAGTGGAAATTAATAAAATTAATGTTTTATTATTGCTGAGGATGAATTGGTGGATATAGCATAGATATGGATCTACAAAGGGATTACTAAAACTCTATGTGAATTTGACAAACCTAATTTTCAAAAGAAAGTTTTAAAGAAGCTCATATATAATTTCAATCCAAGTGCACACATGATCCTGTCTTGCAATTCCACCAGTAGAGAATCCTTTCCTCATTGTGGTAGCTGATATTGTGCATCAATTTGTCTAAAGGTTACCCAGATAACTAGTTAAGTATTATTTTGAGTTGTCTTTATGAAAGTGTTCCTGGAGATTAGCATTGGAAAACAGCAGACTGCATAAAGAAGACCTACCCATAACAATATCTTTGTGGACACAGTTCACTATCCAAACCACTGAGGACCCGAATAGTCTAAAATGATGGAGGAAAAGTAAATTCACTCTTTCTTTACTGGGACATCAATCTTCCCTGGCCTTTGTACCTTGGCACTTTGTTCTCAGGTCTGTGAGTTCAGACTGGGAGATTTTAACCTTAGTTTTCAGGCCTTAAGGTTTGGACTAGGAACTGTACCACCAGTTTTCCAGTTTGTAATTGTCAGATCTTGGAATTTCACAGCCTCTATAATTGTGTATGTATCAAAAAAGAGCTCCAGAAAATTGTCCTCTGAAATCTAAACAAACACAGTGATTAAATAAATACATGTAAAAATAACTTTGTAATTTCAAATGAATTTTATAAATATTTAAAGAAGATGGACTTAGAGACAAGTCTGGTCCACACAGTGAGTTTCAATCCAGGCATGGATACATAGTGAGAGAGTTTTCAAAATTAGGCAGAATGATACCATAAAAAGGGATGGGGCTAGAGAAAAGGCTCAGCAGTTAAGAGCACTTGGGGCTCTTACCAAAGACCCAGGTTCTGCCTAGCACTCTCATTGCAGCTTACTGACATTCATAACTCCAGTTCTAGGGGATTCAATGCTATCTCCTCTGACATCTGCACTCATTAGGCACACACACACACTGCACATATATACGTGTAGGCAAAACCACTCTACACATAAAATAAAAGTAAGTTAGTCTTTTTCTAAAAGATAAAGGTACTTTTCTACCCTGCCAGTTCCTGCATATCCTACTCAAGAGTCAAGCTCAGTGGATCGCTCTGTGCTTGCTCTGCATGTAGGTCATCCTTGTCTGGCTACCCCTGCCAGCACTATAGCCAATGTTTAGGATTCTACCAGAACCCACCATGCCTGCTCCTACATGTGCCTCCCACCCTACATGTGCCTCCCACACTGCATCTACCCTCCCCGTGTAGCCAGATCATATACATACTTCTCCAGAATCTAGTTCAAGAAGTCTGCTTGACCTTCCCCTCCATGCACTCTTTCCAATCATCCAGGTCTAGACCTGGTGCCATAGACAGTCCCCTTGCCTAGTCTGCACACATCTGCACTTGCTTAAACCAACCTCTAGGCTTCTTTGAAGATCTTCTCTGGTAGTCCCCAACACACAGACCCTTCTATAACACATCCAACTTCTTTGTCCAGCCATATCTTCTTCCACAATCCAGGGTTAAACCAGGCTGCACACAAAGACAAAAAACACATGATCATTTTAATAGATGTAGAAAATAAACTTTGACAAATGAACATGCCTTCAAGATAAAAGTCCTAGAGAATATAGGAGTAGAGAAGTGCTTCTCAACCTGTGGGTCAAGAACCATTTGGAGGTCAAACACATTTTCACAAGGTTTGCCTAAGTCTATCAGAAAGCACATGTATTTACACTAAGATTCAAAACAGTAGCAAAATTATAGATACAAAGTAGCATCAAAAATAATTTTATGATTGGGTATCACTACGGCATGAGGAACTGTATTAAAGGGTCACAACATAAGGAAGGTGGAGAACCACTAGATTAGAATAAACATACTGAGAAGGAGATCACGAACATACTCTTATTCCCAATAGCCTCAAAGAAAATAAAATATCTAGAAATAATCCTAACCAATGTCTTGAAGGACCTCTATAACAAAAACTTTAAACATCTGAAGTAAAATATAAGAAAGACACCAGGAAATGGAAAGACATCCTATGTTCATGGATTCATAGAATTAATATTCTAAAATGATCATTTTTCTAAAAGCTATTTACAGATCCAATGCAATCTCAACAAAAATCCTTATCTCATTCTTCACATAAATAGAAAAAAAAACTATCCTACAATCCATATAGAACCATAAAAGACCCCTGACAATCAAAACAATAGAAGTAAAAAGAACAATGCTAGAGGGATTACCATTCCCTTCTTATGATATTTCACAGATCCATATAAATAAAAACAATATGGCACTGGCATAGAAATAGACACGTAAACCAATGGAACAAAATCAAAGACTCAACTATGAGGAAGTACATGTAACTTCAGTCATTTCATACTTGACAAAGATACCAAAACCATAAGCTGTAGAAAAGAAAACATCAACAAATGGTACTTGTAAAAGTGAATGTCCACATATAGAAGACAGAAATTAGACCTGTATCTAACATCTTCCAAAAAACCAACTCCAAATGGATCAAACACCTAAACGTGAAACTAAGAACACTGAAACTTCTGGAAGAAAACATAGGCAGTACAATATACAACGCAGGTATAGGAAATGACTTTTGAATAGAACTGACTTCATTTGCCCAAAAATGGAAGCCAATAATTGATGAGTGAGACCTCATAAAATGTCTATACAGCTAAAAAAATAAATAAATAAAAATTGAGTGAAGAGGAGCCCACAGAAAGAAGAATCTTTTTCACATATTCATCTTACAGAAATTTAACATCTAGAATGTATAAAGAATTCAAAAATCAAAGAGACAAACAAACAAAAAAATACCATTTGAAAAATGGACCTAGGACCTGAACAGAGCATTCCCAGAAGAAGAAAAAATAGCTAAGAAATATCTTTAAAAAATTTTATTTCCCCTAGAAATTAAGAAAATGCAAATCAAAACAACTATGAAATTTCATTTTATCCAAGTCAGAATGACAAAGATCAACAATACAGTCTACAACAAACGCTGGAGTGGATGTGTGGAATAAGAAACCCTCATTCACTCTTTGTGGGATTTCAACCTGGATCAGCAAATATGGAAATTAGTGTTGAGAAATCCCCAAAAACTAAAATTAAATCTACCATATGACCCTGCCATGCAACTCCTTGGCATATGCCCAAAGAACTCTAAATTATACTACACAGATACTTTCTCAATCATGTTCATTGCTGCTTTCTTCCTACTAATTAGGAAAAGGAAAAAAAAAACTAAATGTTCTTCAACTGACACATATATAATGAAAATATGGTACATATACACTATAGAATTCTTCTATAATGATAAACAAATTCATGAACTCTGCAGGTAAACAAGCAGAACAAGTGAAGGTCAAATTGAGTGAGGTAACCCAGACAGAGAAAGACAAGCATCACTCTTTCTTTCTCATCTGAGGATCCTTGCTCCAAATCTTTAGATGTGAATATATACTCTGGAGAAACTGCACAATCCAGGAAAAAAAGTGGTCATTGCCAGTATTTGGGCCTAGGGTATCAATAGAGAGTGGATTATCAGTGTATACGTGATCTGGTGGAGAATATGGAAAAAACAGGATACCTTTGATTACGGAGGCAGAGAAAGTTATAAACAGAATAAGGAGGGAAGAGGGCAAAATAACAGTAAGAATTTCTAAAATGAGCATAAAGATTCATACTATTAACTATCTACCTAAAATACATATAGTTTATAAATCAGCATATATATATATATATATATATATATATATATATATTAAATGAAATTTTCTGATCTGAGCTAACAATTGTTCCTCTAAGAGCCAAAGGTCATCTAACAAAAACCCCAAATCAGGCATAAGAAATTGTCTTAGAAGTTGTTGGTCAGGGTAGTTCTATACTTTCCCAAAACATTATAGACTATTGCGGTTGTATTTGGTTTTCCCCAGAGGTTGAAGGTAAGTCCCTATTGCTGAAGAAATCATGTGCTTGAGACATAGGGCACAGAGTCCTTTGATCTGAAGCTGACCTGAAAGCCTCCTTCCTGAGGACTAGCATCATCTAAACTTCCAAAAGAGGGAAGCAACCGACAGTACAATCCAGTTATAATGCCTAAGAACCAGCATGGGAAGAAAACCAAGCAGTGCTTCTCATCCTCTGGGTCACAACCCCTTTGGGGATTAAAAGGCCCTTTCACAGGTGTTACATATCAGATATTCTTCCTATCAGATATTTATGTTGTGATTCATAGCAATAGCAAAATTACAGTTGTAAAGTAGCAATGAAAATAATTTTATGGTTGGGGGTCCGTATAACCTGAGGAATTATATTAAAGGGTTGCAGCAGTAAGGGAGTTGAGAAAACTTCTCTAAAATTTCAGTGGTAGCATGCATATCTTGGTAAGAACCAACAGGTTTCTAATTGGACTGAAGGCCCACTTAACATGAAGGAAATCATGCCTGGTACCAGAAATCTAGTCATTAACCAGGGCTAGTGAAGTCATGGATTTTGGACAAAAATCTACAATTGCCACTTAGTGAACAAAACACTACATTATAAATATTTGCCCTTATACCCAAAGATAAATATAGTTTTTATCCCTAATTAAGGAAACTTCAATAGAAGGATATCCTTACAGAAAATCAAAACCAATCAAAGTTCAGAGTTGTGGAGCCTGGTCCCAATGGATACATCTACAATACAACTTTTTTGCACTTAAGGCTGAGAGATCATTGTGGAAGAGGGTGGCAGAAAGATGGTATGAATCACAGAAACGGGGGGTTTGCTGTGAGACTGTGTCTCCTAGTAATGTTGAAAGCTACAGTTATAAAGTTTCACCAACATGATTGCCTAAACATGCTCTCAAAAAGAACAACACAATAGATATGGTAAATTGGATGAGGGAAAGCCCATGAAGCCTCAACACTTCACAAGGAACTATAGACAATTAAGAAATGCTGAGAGTGGGAGAAACAGTATTCCCCAGAGAACTTCATTCTGATTGGTTGTTTGGTTGTTCAGTACCAAATATTCAGCCCTAAGCAAACATACAAGTAACATTACAAAGACTGGGAAGGTTGTACTTATGCATTCACAAATGTGTGTGTGTGTGTGTGTGTGTGTGTGTGTGTGTGTGTACTGACAAGAAAACACTATACATTTAAAAAAGAGGGAGGGATATATGCAAGGGTTAGATGGAGAACCATGAAGGAGAAAAATATAATTATATTATAATCTCAAATACTAATATAAACAATATTTTTAAAAATGTAAAATAGACAATAAAATGTTCTTGTGGTGAAGCAAATGGACAGCATATTTATTAATTCATATTCTTACAAATTTTCATAGAGCTCTGTTCATATTTCTTCAGGATCACTGATTTTTTTTTATCTATGTCCTGTTTAATGATGGACCCATCAAAAATAGTCTTCATTTTTTGCTGCAGCTTTAGTTTTAATGTACAGTACTTTCTTTTGATTGATTCTTGTTTTTTTTCAGTTTACTTACATTACACATTTGTCCTTTTATTAAGGAAAAAAAACACTAAAGTAGTTCACATTGACCTTCTATCAACTGATCAATTATAGTTGAAGTATTCCTGTTGTTACTAGACTAATGTTACAACAATTTTACACACAACAAGGAAAATTGTGTTGAGAAGCTTTTGATTCAGTGAAAGCAATGTTGGAATTTCTTTTCTATCATCCCACAATGATGAGAAAGGTGATGCTCTGTACTGTTTAGTCTCAGATATGAATTCATTAAAACATCATTTAAAATGCAGACCGAAAGTAATCTCTAGGCCATTGTTTCTCTCTGAATCACACAGTGATTATAGTAATGGAGCCAAGAAACTAAATACACCTGGCTATGATTTTGAGGAAATGGTAAAGGTAGACAACAGTCTTGGTATGAATCCTCAGAGCAGTTTAACCAGTTGCGTAGGACACTGGAATTGACTATCAAACACTTTTTCTATGCTTTTTAATTATTTTTTAAATATCTTCTAAGTTTTTCTTGGGATATATATGCATATGTTCTGGGATATTATTTATCCATAATCATTACATATTTATATCAGTGACTCTCAAATATACAGTCTCACAATTAATACTGTTGTAATGTACCCTATTCTTCTTAATAATGACATAGATTATAAATTGAAATGTAAAGTAACAACAATGTTGTAGACAAATAAAAACAAAGCCTTATGTTTATGTAACAGAAGACCTTTTGTGTCTAACCTTTCATACAGAATGACCCTTTCCTTCACTACATCCCAGATGCTTTATCAATTTGCTACATGTCTGTGCAGCTACTCTGCACTTAGCAGATTCATTGAGTCTTCTGAAATGTCCCTCATACAAAGTGTGACAAATTGGATGAGTATCATGTATTATTTTCTCATTGTTAAGAGAAATATATGAAATTACTCCCATGCTAAAATATCTCCTTCAGGACATGTTTTTGGCTCAAAATTCTCATAAAACGGGAAATTTGACTAATATTTGGTTAAGTTAAAAAGGGTTTGTTAATGTTAAATATAAAAGAAATTGCACACAAACTTTATAATATAATTAATCATCTACATCACTGTATGTAGGATGAGTAGTGGATGGAAATTTCACTACAAGTCCATTTTATTTTACTGTAGACACAAATATATTTAGGAAAATTTTCTTGGAATTCTCAAAAAATTTCCAATAGTGATCAAGCTATAAAAGTGCTACAGCAACACAAAGATCCAATTCTTTTAAACTGAATGAGGTACAGATATAAACAAAATATTAAATTTACCTTTATGTACATCCAGACTTACATAGAAAGGTCTCCAGGTGGTCTTTCTAGTTCTTTCACTTAACTAAAGGAACCAGTAAGCTTCAAATACACATATATAATAGTGGCTGTCAGTGTAAAACAGGGACTCAAGGCAAGAAATAACTCTGAGTCTGTGTTATGAAATATATCTGATTCAGTTTGATTAAACTTAGATGCATACAGATGTTGCTGGAGAGCTTCTCTCCAGGTCCCACCAAGCCCCGCAGTCCCACAACCCACGTATAAAATAATCATTCAGATGCTTATATTACTTATAAACTGTATGGCCATGGCAGGCTTCTTGCTAACTGTTCTTATATCTTAAATTAACCCATTTCTATAAATCTATACCTTGCCATGTGGCTCATGGCTTACCGGCGTCTTTACATGCTGCTTGTCCTGCGGTGGCTGGCAGTGTCTCCCCCTCCTTCTTCCTGTTCCCTCAATTCTCCTCTCTGTTAGTCCCACCTATACTTCCTGCCTGGCCACTGGCCAATCAGTGTTTATTTATACAGAGCGATATCCACAGCACTTCCTCTTTTCTTCTTTTTCAAAAAGGAAGGTTTTAACTTTAACATAGTAAAATTACATATAACAAAACAATTATCGAGCAAGAATTACAGTTACAATATTAAAGAAGATATCCTATCTATCTTATATTTGTGAATTTAAGGTTTTATATCTAACTTATCTTTTATTGTAACTAAGGAAAATTGTAAGTATCTAGTCTTCAACCACATCAAAGACATCAGAAGGATATAATACTACCTGAGAAATGGGAGAAGGATGCAAGCAACTTTTGGGAGTATTGCAGGGTAGACAGAGACAGCTGACAGCCTGGATAGTCATTCAAAGTTCTCTTGTAAAGTTGGGGCATCTGTCTTCAGCCCACAGGCCTAAAGTCTCTCAGTAATTTTTCTCTGTATCCTGTAGAATGTCTGGCAGTTTCCTCTGCAATGCAGGAGCCTGAAGGACCATTTTGTCAAGTAAAGTTCAGTGGTCACCTTCCTATGGGTCCTGCATGTCCAGTTGATCAAGCAGTCCAGGCAAGAACAGTTTCTTGCCCAAATGGCTATTTTTGCCAAGGTGAAGATAAACTCCATATGGAGTGTCTTTGATGCCCATCCTCCTCTCTGAAGTAAATCAGTGCTGCCAGGAGCAGACATGTCTCACTGTCTAGAAAGTCTAAATTTTTAAAATATTTTAAATGCCATATTCTGTAGGTCTTTGAAGATTACCTATCTATCTGAAATATATCTATGTATACCTAGAAGACTTAACTAACATGGCTACAAATATGATTATCATAGATGACTAATTATTAATCTATTTCTTAATTATCCATTACAATTTTAAATGAGTTACATAAACATAATACCTCAAACAAGAGTAGAAATATACACACAGTATAACAAAATCAACTTTAAGTTTGTATCAGTAAACTAAAATTTATACCAATGTAAAACATTTTAAACAAGTTGTTGCTCTTTAAAAGTAGGTTCATTAATCTACCCTTTTATCCTATCATCTCTATATCCTATATATCTATATCATATCCCCTTTTCTTTTTACAAAGAGATCGCATTTATAATCAACCAGTTTTAAATAAAAATATTGGTTTTTCTCTGTCCCACACTAGAGGGCTCTTCTGATTTGGGACACAAGAATCTCTTAACCTTTTTATTATAGCAATATGCCTGGGTTTAGAGAGGGAGTGAGCCAATTTCATCTCCAAAGCCAGCTTGGTATATTTGGGAATTTGGGCGTAGCTTTTCTTACTACTTCCTGCTGGAAGGGGGCGCTATATCTTATGGGGACACAAAGAAAATTTTAGGATTATGGAGTAGTCCATGAGGGTGTATCGTCTGAGCCAGTTGCCTTGAAACGGTTCTGGATGTTGGATCATCTGGGCCTTGGTGTCATCGGAGACCTTTCAGGGGGTCTTGGCTGGTCAAACCTGATGTATCTTAATCTGGAACAAATCCATAGCCTCTGGCTTTCTGTGGAAACAAAAGCAGAGACTCTTTTCCAAAGCAACATATCCTTATATCCAAATTTTGAAGTCAAGGTACCTTTAAAATTTACATTTTGGCATAACTCAACAGGTTTTACAATTAAATGTTTTTCTTCAGTTACAAATATCAAAGAGAACATAATCCAGATTCTCTGTGTGATAGCCATCTTTACATGGCTTATTACCTTTATTGTTTCTTTAAAGACTTTATTTTTAAAAACTATCTATTTGTTTATATAACTGTATATCTTCCTTTTTTTTCTCTTTGAAGCCTACATACATTTTTACATACATTGTAAACTATTCCATCTGAATCAGTCTTATTGTGAACCTATTGCTTTAAACTGCAGCCTTCTAAGACTGAAACCGAGCTGTGGCTGCTGGCTCTGCCCACTTCAGCTTCCCAACACGGTGGTACGTTTTTTGCTGGCTCTGGGAGCCATCAAGTCTCAGAAATAGTGGGTCTACGCTTTTATCAAAGTAGTGTGTAGCCCAGAAACCTTTTTTTTTTTTTTTTGGTTTTTCGAGACTTTTTTTTTTTTAATACTAGTAAAGACTAAATCTACCACACAGCGTAATGTGCTACTGACAGACGCCTCATTTCCACAATAATGCCAGGAACCCGCCAGTAGTTGAAACCTGGGTTTTGCGGCATCTAGCTGCCCGCATGACACATGAAGCAGGAACCTGTTTTTGGCTCTGTTTAGAATTGGTTATTAAGTATTCTCAGGTTGAAGGTGGAAACTTGAGCCGTTGGGTGCCATTTGTTGCTGGAGAGCTTCTCTCCAGGTCCTACCAAGCCCCGCATACAGATATATTGCCAGTTGTTGTTATAAAATGATACCAGAGGTTAGAAATACAGTATTATGACAAATAAATTTATAGATCTATAACTGACAATATTTCATTTTTTTAAAGAAAATTGCTTTATGTAGCACAGAAAGTGAAATGATCTCTATCTTGTCCTTTGTAAAAAGGAAACTTTAATCACTTATAACATCTTCATGAGCACTCCATCTATTAAGAAACTTTCTTGAAAATATTTTAAAGTTTTTCAATATTAGAGCATGTGTCAGAAAGCATGAGGTTACCTGCAGAGTGAAGTAATGGTTCATGACCATTCACCTCACAATGCAGTTTAGGAGCTTCAAAGGACTGAACATGGAAGACTGTGTGTGGAATCTTCCTTTACACTGTGTGAGTATATGTTGCTGTAGTTGGATCAATAAAGAAGCTGACTGACCAATACCTGGACAGGATAAGGTTAGGCTAGAAAATCAGACTAAGGCCAATGGGAGGAAGGGTAGAGTCAGGAATAGTGAGCAGATGTAGAAAGAAGCAAGATGGGTATGCTGTACTGATGAAAGGTATCAAGCCATGTGGCAAAGCATAGATAAGAAATATGGGTTAACTTAAAATGTAAGGGTTAGGTAGTAACAAGCCTGAGCTATTGGCCAATCTTTTATAATTCATATAACTGGTGGGCAGGAAAGAAATGTCAACAACTATGTATTGAACTTTGTCTCTTTCAATTAGTCTT
Organism: Peromyscus eremicus; assembly: GCF_949786415.1. Classification (NCBI taxonomy): domain Eukaryota; kingdom Metazoa; phylum Chordata; class Mammalia; order Rodentia; family Cricetidae; genus Peromyscus; species Peromyscus eremicus. The sequence continues at coordinate 36,889,126 of NC_081439.1, forward strand.
TGAGATTTGAGGTCTTAAAATGAAATAAATGCGTTTTTATATGTGCTTCTCTAAAAGAAAATGCAGAACATAAAAATAAAAGTTAATATCTAAGTCTTTTAAACAAGCTTTTCTATTACTATCTCCTCAAAGAAAGGAGCTACAATTTTTTCTTTTAAAGAAGATCAGAGGCTCACAGATCATGCACTGGGCTAGGATTTGAAAGTATAAAGTGTTCCTTTTCTCCAACAAACCAAACAAACAACAAAACAACAATGAGAAATAAAGAATTTTGGTTACCAGGCATGAAAAATGTCCACTAATGATCTTCTTTTCCTGTTATCCAGGCAGTTGTGTAGTCCCTATACTTTTGAATCCTTCTGTATCTGGATTACAGGAAACATTACAAATTCTTCCTTTGTGTCCTTCTCCATTTTATGAGAGCATGCAAGGGAGCTTGCAGAGAAGCCTGTGTGAGAAGTAATGAAAGCATCCTGCCAACAGCTAGTATCATTTGGTATAAATGTTAATGGTCAATTTTGAGCCGCCTATAGGAACACTCTAGCCCCAGGAAAGCAATCTCATACAACATCTTAAAATACACAAGCCTGAAATTATTTAATTAAATCATTTTGAATCCAAAAGACAAAAATAATTTATAGAAATCTCACATTAGTGACTTATCAGCATGATTGAAAGCTCTAGAACAAAAAGAAGCAAGCACACCTAAGAGGAGTAGATGGCAGGAAATAATCAAACTGAGGACTGAAATGATAAAATAGAAACAAAGACAATACAAAGAATCATCCATCATGATAAAGTAGGCTTCATCCCAGAGATTCAAGGATGGTTCAATATATAGACAGATGGATTATAGATAGACAGAAGGAACAGTGGAAGCAAACTGAAGACCCAGATGTCAATTCAAATGACTATGGACACCTGATTTTTGACAAAGAAGCCAAAATCATACAATGGAAAAAAGAAAGCATCTTCAACAAATGGTGCTAGAACAACTGGATTTCTTCCTGTAGAAGAATGTGAATGTAATGGTATCTATCACCCTACACAAAACTCAAATACAAATGGATAAAACACCTCAACATTAATCCAGTTACACTGAACCTGGTATAAGAGATATTGAGAAATAATCTGGAACATATTGGTACAGGAGACAACTTCCTAAATAGAACTTAAGTAGCTCAGACTCTAAGTCTGATAATTAATAAATAAGACCTCTTAAAACTTAAAAGCCTCTGAAAAAAACACTGTCAATAGTACAAAATGACAGCCTAGAGAATGGGAAAAGTTCTTCCACAACCCCACATATGACAGAGGCCTGAACTCCAAAATATATAAAGACTCAAGAAACTAGACATAAAAAAAATCCAATTAAAATGGCTGAGATATACTTAAAGAATCGTTCAATATCCTTGGCCCTCAGGGAAATGTGATGGAGTCTGCAAGATTATGCAATATATTACAGCTGATATTTAGAAGACCAACCCATTAGAAATGTACGTATCCGATAGAGGACACAGGGTGATGAGAATTACTGCCTTTTGAATAAATGGCTGCCTCTTACTGTAAATCTCTTATATGATGCCATTGCTTTCCCCCTTATAACACCTTTAGGACTTTTACCACAACCTTAGCAGTGTATTCCTCATCTGTTTGGTGAAATTATTCCTGTGTACTAATAGAAGGATGACTTCTCCCCACACTGTGTAATTCTGGTGAGAAAAATAAGTCACACAGTCCAATATTTGTCCTACAGTCTTATAAAAATTTAGATGTCTGTTCTCTGTAATTATCTTTATGGCAGGACAATTTTTCCAGATGAGGTATTTAATGTAAAAAGTTCATAAATGGGACTTTCACAGATAGATGCAAGGATACAACTGAAGCATTTGTTGAACCAAAGCCTCTTTGAGATAAAAAGAAGAGTGTCCTGAAAGCACCCTGCCTGCAGATAATGGGAAGTGCAACTCAGCTATCCCTGCTTTTACCTCAGGGGGCTATTAACACTACTGCCTAGGTTTATTGATGCAAGATTTTAGCTTAGGAGACTAACTGTTTAGTGAGGAGACAAGAACTAGAGCTCTTTTGACTGAGGACTCAGGGCATTCAGTCAGAGGATTGTGGAGTTGGAAAGGTGAGTAGTGGCTGTAGCTTGTTCTTTTGTTCCCTCTGGTCTTTCAGCATTTACCCTAATACCTGGCTCTGAGTATTTATTATAAGACCATTTAGCTGATTACCTGTGGCTTTTCAGCCACTGGCTCAGGCTGGAGCTATACACAGCCGGAGTTCCTACCCACTAAATTTTTGTTGGAGCCTCTCTGTAGCAAACTCCATAGGCTTTTGGACTCTCAAAACCACAGGAGTTAGCCACTTTTGCACATTTTCCCTATGCAAGACAGCTGACTCCACAGACACAAGCCCAGGCTCAGGCCCAGGCTCAAGCTCAGGCACAAGTGCAAGCCCAGGCCCAGGCTCAGGCTCCAAATATGCTGGAATTAGCTGCTTTTGCACAGTCCCCCATGCAGACTGCTGGCTCTTTGACTTCTCCCTTCTCCCGGTGGGTTGTTGCTTTCTCTGGGCCCCCTCCTTGGGCTGCTGCCACACTGTCATCTGCATCATCATTATCATCAGACTTGGTGAATCAATTGGGATTTTTTTAAAGGGGGAATTAGTTGATGCAGAGATCCATGACTAGGCCCCAGGTGGATCTCTGGGAGTCCAATTAGCGAGAATGAGGAGGGTTTATATGAGAGAGAATTGTTGAGACCAAGGTCGGATAAAGCACAGAGACAAATAGCCAAACAAACGGAAACACATGAAATATGAACCAATGGCTGAGGGGTCACCAACTGGATCAGGCCCTCTGAGTGGGTGAGACAGTTGATTGGCCTGATCTGTTTGGGAGGCATCCAGGCAGTGGCACTGGCTCCTGTGCTCATTGCATGAGTCGGCTGTTTGAAACCTGGGGCCTATGCAGGGTCTCTTGGCTCGGCCTGGGAGGAGGGGACTGGACCTACCTGGACTGAGTCCACCAGGTTGATCTCAGTCTGTGGGGAAGGCTTTGCCCTGGAGGAGATTGGAATGGGGTGTGGGCTGGGGGGAAGGTGAGGGGGGCGGGAGGGGGGAGAACAAGGGAATCTGTGGCTGATATGTAGAACTGAATTGTATTGCAAAATAAAAATTTTAAAAAAAAATAGAAAGGACAGGGAACATCAGTCCAATATGTAAAACTGAATCAGTTCAGACAGTAAGCCAATGGAAAATAATTCTTCTCCAGCTTTTGTGTATTCTGCGTATCTATTTAATATCTATGTACCTACTTCATGAGGTAAAACCAGTATTTTAAATAAAACAGTAAAAAAAATGAAAAAAAAAGATTTTTTTCCCACATTAAAAAATGGGAAACATTTTTACAATGAAAATTTTGGTCTCTATTTGACTATAAGCTAGATGGTCTGAAAATAGAACAATTAAATGAGAGGATAATTAACTTGGATGGGATTGACATAATGTCAATTATAAACATTACTTGTTTGATCATTCTTATTTTATTCCTAAGAAAGTTGATTTATATGAGTGCCAAGTTGGTTGATATGAGTGCCAAGATACAAGTCTTAGAAAAACTTATTAAAACAGATCTTCAGATCAGACAGAGGAATTTAAGGGTATACCAATTTCAGCATTGCATTATAATTTTACAGAGAAACAGCCTAAGGCTTTCAAACAGCCAACCTTAATTTATCCAGTAACCTTACAGGAATTGCCAAATGATAGATATTCCCAAGACTGTAATAGCTAAATGGACTCCTGTGAAAATGTTAGATTTGAGGCAATTCAAAGAAACAATAGTCTCATATGGTATGCATTCATCTTTTGTGAAGCAGATGTTAAACTCATGTTCAACTTGTAATAGAATTATCCTTCAAGACTGGAGATATTTGGTTACAGCAATCTTAGAGGCTGGTCCCAATTACAATGGAGGACCTGGTGGAAGGGTGAAGCTAAAACCATTGAACAATGGAGTAGGACTAGAGGTATTGAAGTGTGCCAAGAAAAAAATGCATGGAGAGGGCAATTATGCTGATATACAAAAACAATCTTTATATGATGACTACCCTAGCTTTATGCTGCATGGCAGCCTTGAATACTCAGGACAGAATTGAAGAAGTATGAAAGAAAATTGAGTCATTTACCAAAGTTATACAGGGCCAAAAAGAAACCTTCACTGATTTCTTACAAAGATTGACTTCAGCAGTAAATAGAACGATACCAAATTCAGAAGTTTGACAGAAAATAATTGAATCTCTGGCTTTTGAGGCTACTAATGCATGATGAAAAAGGGTAATTGGGCCATTAAAGGCAAGATCAGCATCCTTGGAGGAATGGATCAGAGATATAAATAGTATGGAATCTCATGACCATGATGATGCTTGGATAGAAGAGGTGATTTCCAGAGGTTTGAAGAAAAATAGTAATGTCAAATGTTTAAATTGCAGTAAACAAGGTCATCTAAAAAGGGACTGTAAACAGCATTTCTAGAAACAATGATTTTTCATGAAATAATCCCAACAAAATGCTCCTCCCTTCTGGATCATGCAGAAGGTGTGGCAAAGGCAGACATTGGACTAACAAATGTAGACCAACAAGGGACAGGCAAGGTAACCCTTTGCTGTTAGAAAACACTCCAAGGGTCCTTTTGAAGGCCTCCATGTCAAATTTGGTTCAGTTGTTTCCCGTCATCAGGGAGGAAACCCTTTCCCAGAGCAATTAAAGAATCTAATCCCTATTGTAAGAAACCATACTGCTCTACATGATAGAACACCTTTAGAAAATAAACAAAAATTTAAGGAGAAACCATAAATTAGAATTGATAAGGACTAGATTTGTAAACTCCTCAAAGTTAGAGTTGGGGAAGGGATTTGTTTTTGTCTTTTCAGGAAAATAAAAACAACCATCTTGAGGAAAGAACTTTGGACAAATAAGCATCCAAAGAAGAAGGAAAAATTACCAAAAAAAGAAATAATCTGACCTAATGCAATCTCTAAAGTCTCCAAAAACATGATGGGATCCCACAACTATGATTCCACGTGGACTATGTTATGCCACTAAGCTGACAGACACCACTTAAAGATTGGCTTTGGACTACAAACTGCTCAAGACAATTTCGAGATGGCTAGCTGAGATGATCCAACCTCATAGATTGCTGTATTTTCTCATTATGCAGAGAATGGACTACAAATGACACAGCTATCTCTCCCAGCACTTGACAATTAACCAAAGATTTACTTTTCAGGATCCCCTAAAGATGCCTTTGCCTACAGATAGCAGGAAGTAAATTTAAGAACATGACATCCACATTCCCAAGAGGAAGGGTGGGTGGTTTTTGGTCATTCAATGAGTTATGGATATTTTTTGGTGGTTGATTACAAGTTTTTATTGGTAATGGTCAGGAAAAAGGCTAAACAAAGAATATTAGATTCAGGGTTCTTGTTTAAAAAAAGAAAAAGAAAAAAAGGAGGATATAGATATTATAAGATAAGAGGGTAGATTATTGAATCTACTCTGAAAAGAAAAAAGGGAGAATATAGATATTATATGATAAAAAAGGTAGATTATTGAATCTACTTTTAAAAAGAATCACTTTTAAATATTTTACATTGGATTGGATTTTTGTATATTGCATACAAATTGTGTATATTGATACAAAATTGAGATTATTTTTGTTAGAACATACTGTACATGTATTTCTACTCTTGTTCAAGGTATTGTACCTATACAGTTCATTTAACAATGCAATTCAAATTGCTAGTCCTTGAAAGTTATTATTACCAACTAATTAGGAAAAAAAATGCAGGTTAGTAGTTAGTCACCTATTACAATCGAACTTGTAGTCATGTTAGTTATATTTTCAGGGTCAAACAGAGATATATTTTAGATAGACAGTTCATCTTCAAACACTTCACACATCTACAAAATATGGCATTTATGACATTTTATTAAAATAGGTTCTTTTTTTTTTTTTGACAATGAGACATGTCTGCCCCTGGAAGCACTAATCTACTTCAGAGAAGAAGATGGGCATCAAAAATTCCATATGAACATTACTTTCTTTGTGGGAAGTTAGCCACTAGGCAAGAAAATGTCCTTGCCTCAACTGCTGACAGTATGCTGTTCAAGTGAGACAAACAGGACACAAAAGAAAGGACTACCAAACTTTGCCAAGACAAAGTAGACAGCCTTTCAGAAAATCATGCTTCACAGATGAGTCTGTCAGAAATGCTAGGCCTGTAGGCCAAAGATGGATGCCCCAACATTGCAGAGAAAACTTGGGTGACTGTCTAGGCAGCCAGGTGTTTCTATCATTTCTCATATGTTTTGGAAACTGCTTGTTTGCACTTCCTGCTTACTTAGCTAATATTACTTCCTTCTTGGGTCTCTGAGGGAGTTGAAGACTAGATAGTTATTATTTTCCTTGCTAACAAATTCAGAAAAGAAGCTCACTAAAGAGGTGTAAAGTAACTTTGAAAGACATCAAAAGATAGTTTTGGGTTGGTAATACAAGTTAGGATAGACTGTGAATTAGATAAACATTTTTGACTCCCAAAATAGAATAAATAATGGAGTATTTTCTCTGAATTTGTCAGTTGTTAATGGACTGGAAATTGTTATTATAATTCTTGACTGTATAAATTGTATATAGTTACTGTAATTATTGTATATAGTTTTCTTATATTAGTTATAATCCTTTATTATTTTAGACAAAAAAGGGGAAATGTGGTGATATATTGTGTATCAAATAAAACTTGCCAGATAATCAGAGGACAGAGCCAGCCACTAGATTAAACATAGAGGCCAGGCAGAGGTGACACACACCTTTAATCCTATCACTTGGGACACACAGATCTGTCTGGATCTCTATGAATTCAAAGCCATCCTTGACTACATAACATTGATTCAATCTAGGAGAGAAACAGAGTCAGGCAGTGATGGCACACACCTTTAATCCCAGTACTTGGGAATCACATGCCTTTAATCCCAGCACTTGAGATCTCATGCCTCTGCTACCAGTATTTGGGAAGCACACACACCATTAATCCCAGCACTAGGAAGGAAGTGAAATGGCTGGGCAGAGAAAGGCCATATAAGGTGTAAGGAGACAGGAACTAGAGCTTTTTTGAGTGAGAATTCAGGGGCATTCAATCAGAGGATTCATGGAGTTGGCAACATGAGAAGTGGTTGTGGCTTGTTCGCTTGTTTTCTCTGATCTTTCAGCATTTACCCCAATATCTCGCACCAAGTTTTATTATAGGACCATTTAGGATTCATGCAACAGGTCCTCTCTTTGTCTAACCACTTAGAGTAAAAGATGTATTTTTTAGACCTGAAAAGTTTTTTTATTGCCAGTTAACATTTGGTGAATATGCTGATGGGAATCAAAAGCTGTACATTTCCCCTGCAGTTTATGCAGGTTACACCATGGTCGCACTGATGCTGCTTCCTTGGTGCAGCCGCATTTCTAGCATTGGGGAGAGGAATGGAGTCTGCTGTGTTTTGTCTTTTTTGCCTTTATCAATCACAAACTTTTTTTGTTGTTGTTTAGGATATTTTATTTTATTTCTTTTGTTATTATTAGAAAATTTTCTATTCATTTTACATACCAACCACAGATCCTCCCTCCTCCCACCCCCCCAAAACTTCCCCCTCAACCTACCCCTCATCCCCACCTCCTCCAAGGCAAGGCCTCTCATGGGGAGTCAGTAGAGCCTGGTGTCTGAACTGGCCTACTCTGGTAATGAGATCGGTGAATACCCTAATTGTCATAACAAAGCCTTCATGCAGTAACTGATGGAAGTAGATGCAGAGATCCATGGCTAGGCACCAGACCAAGCTCCAGGAGACCAGTCAAAGAGAGAGAAGAGGGATTCTATGAGCAAGGGGCATCAAGATCATGATGGGGAAATGTACAGAGACAACCAAAGCAAACTAGTGGGAACTCATGAACTGTGGACCAATAGTTGTGGAGCCTCCATGGGACTGGACTAGGCCCTCTGCATAGGCGAGACAGTTGTGTAACTTGACCTGCTTAAGGGGCCTCCTGGCAGTGGGATCAGGATCTGTCCCTGGTGCATCAGTGGGCCTTTTGGAGCCCAGTGCCTATGGTGAGACACCTTACACAGCCTTGGTGCGGGGGGTGGGGGGTGGGGGGGAGCTTGGACCTTTCTCAACACAAATTTTTATCATATATATATTTATTCACACTTAAATAATGTAGAATAGTACACAAATTCCCTTTTCCCTTTTTAGATTTCTTTATTGGTTTAGTTTCTCCCCTTTGTGACCTCCTCCCCTTTAAGAGATAGCTGGAACTTTTTACAGGCACCAGCTATAAAGAATAGCTGACAACTTATTGCTTTGAATAACTCTTATCTGCTTTATGAACCTGAGGAGAATAAAAAGGCCTTGTAACCTTGCTATTGCCAAAGAATTGCTGTTGTATGTGTATATAAACTGGAAATATTTTAAACTAGAAGTGGAACAATAAAGAGACATGACTAGAACAGCACTTGTGAGTTTTTCTGTAAACCTTCAGATTAGAAATGTCCTAAGTTCCTTTCTCTTCAGTGTGGCTTCTGATCTGAACCCTGGAGGTGGCCTTGCACATCTGGACTCCAAGGCACCAACAGAAATGCAAATCAAAACTGCTTTGATATTCCATCTTAACACTAGTCAGAATGGATAAGGTCAAAAGCACTGAAGACAGCTTATGCTGGAGAGGATGTGGAGCAAGGGTAAAACTCCTCCACTGCTGGTGGGAGTGCAAACTTGTACAGTCACTTTGGAAATAATATGGTGGTTTCTATGAAAATTTGGAATCAATCTACCTCAAGACCCAGCTATACCACTTTTGGGCATATACCCAGAAGAAGCTCAATCATACAACATGGACACTCGCTCAACTATGTTCATAGCAGCATTGTTCATAATAGCCAGAACCTAGAAAAAAACCTAGATGCCCCTCAACAGAAAAATCGAAAAATATAATGGTGGTACACATACACAATGGTTTATTACTCAGCTATTAAAAATAATGCCTGATATAATGAAATTTGAAAGCAAAATGATTGAACTAGTAAAGAATCATCCTGAGTGAGGTAATCCAGATCCAGAAAGACAAACATTGTATTTGCTCACTCATACATAAGTGGTTATTAGCTGTGAAGTAAAGGATAATCGTGCTGTAATTTACAGCCCCAGAGAAACTAGGTAACAAGGAGGATCCAAAGGGAGACAAGTGAATTTTCCTGGAAAGGGAAATAGAAGAGATCTCAGGGGTAGACTGGAAGCAGGTGGAGATGAGAACATAAGGGTTTTCTGGTAGAGGTGTAGATGGAGGGGAAAAGTAATGAAATAAATGTCTTTTTTTTTTTTTTTTTTTTGGTTTTTCGAGACAGGGTTTCTCTGTGTAGTTTTGTGCCTCTCCTGGAACTCACTTGGTAGCCCAGGCTGGCCTCGAACTCACAGAGATCCACCTGGCTCTGCCTCCCGAGTGCTGGGATTAAAGGTGTGCGCCACCACCGCCCGGCTGAAATAAATGTCTTGATTGGGAGTGGGGAAACCTGATTCAAGAGAAACTCTCATGTATCTACAAAGATGACCACAGCTAAGACTCCTAGCAATAGTAGCCTGAACTGGCCATCTTCTGCAATCAGATTGGTAACTACCCCAATTGTTATCTGGGAGCCTTCATCCAGTAACTGATAGAGAAAGATACAGAGATCTTCTATCAAGCACTGGGCTGATCTCAGGGAATCGTGTTGACAAGAGAGAGGAAGGCTTGTACAAGTCAGGTGGGTCATGGTCATCATAAGGGAACCCATAGAAGCAGCTCTCCTGCTCATGGAAGTTCATTAAGACTATGGGCTGACTGCTAAGGATTCTGCACTGGACAGGCCAAGGCCCTTTGCATATGTGTGACAGTTGTGTGGCTTGGTCTGCTTGTGGGACTCCTGGCAGTAAGAGGAAGAACTGTCCCTAAAGCTTTGGCTGGCTTTTGGGAGCCTGTAATTAGTGCTCAGTTGCCTTGCTGAGTCTAAATAGGAGAGGAACTTAGTCCTACCTCAACTTGATAGGCCATGGTTTGTTGACATCATGGGAGACCTGGCCCTCTCTGAACAGAGGTGGAGGAGAAGGAGTGGATTGGGGAGGGGATGCTGAGTGGAGGGGAGGGAGTGGGAGAAGAGGGGGAGAGGAAGCTACAGTTGAGATGTAAAATAAATGAAAAAAAATAATTAAAAAAAAAACTCTGGTTGAAAACTGCAGGACCTCATGCTGGACCTGTAACATAGTCCTCTAATGGTAAAATTTAGATTAGCATTTCTACACAGAGCTATGGAGTTAAAAAGCAAAGCAAAAATCATAGCTCCATTCATTTCTTTTCCTTATCAAAAATTCTAAATATTTGTTCAACTTTTCCAAAATTTATTCTTATGACTTCAACCTTGTATTTAAAGGCTTTGTACTATGTACAACAGTTTTTACTGCTTAGTTTCAATGATATGTGTTTCTACAATGTTGGCAAGATTTCATATTTTTCTATGTCTATTCACACCAACACAGACTTGTTTCCATTTGTATACTTCTGTTTAACTCACCACAGACTTGTTTCAATAATAAATAGTCTTCATATTCTTGACATTTAGAATTACTATTTCAGACTCATACTTAACCCTGCTACCATATTGTCACAACTCAATAGCTATTCCAAAAGTGTGTGATCACTCAAATGGTTCTTTTTAGTCTCAGAAAATTAATTGCATAACTTATAAAACTTATAAAGCAACAGTAACTATAATTTTTCTTGAGAATATTCACTTTTATTAGATTCATAGGATAATAATTTATTGTGATTTTAATGCAAAGAAGAATGTCAAAAGAAGTTTCAGAAACAAAGACAATTATACTGAACAATATAAATCTTCATGGAGAAAATTGAATAGTATATAAATAGTTGTAAACCTATCCCATTTTCATGGATTGGAAGATAACACTTTTTTTTCAAGACAGGGTTTCTCTGTGTTGCTTTAGAGCCTGTTTTGGAACTTACTCTGTAACCCAGGCTGGCCTCAAACTCACAAAGATCAGCCTGCCTCTGCCTCCCGAGTGCTGGGATTAAAGGAATGTGCCACCACTATCTGGCTGGAAGATAACACTTTTAAACTCAGAATATTATGTGATTGTAGTGCTGTTGGTGTAATCAAACCTACTGCCAATTCTAAAAACATACAGCACTGAGGCACCAGAATGGTTCAGCAGGTAGAAGTTCTTGCCATGAAAGCAAGAAAAAACTCTGTTTGAGCATCAGAATCTATGTAAAAATGTTTTGCATGTAATTCCAATGCTACTTGCTGAGATTGGAGGCTGGAGACAGAGACCAAAATAGATGTCCTTCCTTAAAGCATGGTGGAAGAAGAGATTCAAGTCATAAAAGTTGCCCTCTGACATCTACTTGCTCACTGAGACAGGACTATTTAAATTCATGCACACACAGACACGGACAGACACACACACACACACACACACACACACACACACAAAGACACACACACACACACACACACACACTCACCACTCTACACAACACTAAAAATGTACAGCAACTATAATTATGGTACAGAACATAATATTTGAAAATGAAAATCAATACTTATGTCATTGGTTTATATATTTACTTATTGTGCTCTATGTTCACAGTTATTTAAAAATTGTATTCCTATATTTTATAAATAATTTAGTGTAATATAAAATATTATGTGGGCAGTAGTCTCATACATCTTATGTTTGTCATACCTTTTAATTGTAGCAAGCATGACTTTGGTGATTGACATATGGCATAAGTTTACCTTTGATGTTCATACAATAATAAAACTACCTTATAACACATTTCTCCCAACACTTCTACATTGTTAAATAGTATATAACTATATCTGACACCAAAATCACAAAAAGAAAAATATAGATAAATAACATTTCATAAAAATATTTAAAGGTATATATCAATAATAGAAGTAAAAAAATGAAAAATCCAGAGTAGTAGAAAATATTTGTAAATAATATGGTCAATAGAATTCTAGCAATGAATATATTAGTAATTCCCAGAACTCAGTGACAAAAGGAAAACAACCCAGTATTAAAGTAGTCACAAGATTGAAAAGATATTTATGCAAAGAGAATATACTCATTGGCAACAAGGACACAAAAATGTAATCTGTGTCATTAGTCACTTAAGAAAATAAAAATAAAAGCCACAATGAAAGATGATTTGACAATCACTGGAGTAGCTATAAAAATAATTTGAAAGGATCATAACATGAGTTTTAAAAGTTGTGGAAGAACTGGATTACTGGTACACTCCTTGTGAAATCAGAAAACAATGGGTGACCATGTAAAACAGTTTAGAGGCTCCACAGTAATTCAGATATATACTTAATCTTAAACTCCAGCAATTTCTTTCTGTTTTGAAATAGTGGTTTTTCTTTTTGAGGGCTTCATACATTAGCCTTGTATTGACATTGTACCTACTCCACTATTTACCCCTTCAATCTTTTTGGTGTCCCAACTCCCAAAATCATGATCTCTTCTGAAATTATTATTTTTACATGTCACATATGTAATGTACATATGTGAACATTTATCTATAACCTACTTAAGCCATCTAGCTTTTTGTTACTTATGTACATGTCCAAGCCAATCACTTGCTATTAGGCAAATTTTGTGTAATTTTTTTTTTTTGCTCCTGTAGAAATTAAAGTGAATATTTTATTCTTTTAAGGAACAATTCAGTGTCTTCAGTATATGATATATATATATATATATATATATATATATATATATATATATATATATATAGTGTATGTGTGTGTGTGTGTCACAAACTTAAGACTCCATAACTGGGAAATCACAAGTTTCATGGCAGCCCAGACTATATACCAAAATTGTAGGCCCCCATAAACCTACAGAAGTGAAGAGTTAAAACTCCTACACTTTACTATTTAATAATATGAAACAAAAGAAAGTGTGTTCTTTACTATAGTGAGCTCTTTTCGTATTTTCAAAGTAGTAAGCAGGTCTAACACATTATAAACTCAGAAATGAATTCTTGCTCAAATCAATAATAAACTTATGATTCTCTAATATGATCTTGCAGTTTTTAGTGTTCTCTGAAATTACCACTGGAAGTCCAACTTCTATTTCTACATACATTTTAATTCTGACAATCATTGTCACCTGTCTATTTTTAAAGGAGACTGACCATTCCAGAAACTTACATGGGCACTTAGAAAAGGCATGTGAGTGTGTGTGTGTGTGTGTGTGTGTGTGTGTGTGTGTGTGTGTGTGTGTGTATGTGTGTGTGTGTGTGTGTGTGTATTTGGTTTTTCCAGACAGGCTTTGTCTGTGTTCTCTACGTAGCTTTTGGAGGCTATCCTGAAACTTACTCTGTAGACCAGGCTGGCCTCGTACTCACAGAGATCTGCCTGCCTCTGCCTCCCAAGTACTGGGATTAAAGGCGTGTGCCACCACTGCCTGGCTCATCATAATTTTTAAAAGAATGCAATTCAATTCGTTTTGGGTCCAAGGAGGTCAACATTTATGTGCAGATATAGTCATCAATTTGCTAAAGCTTCCTTTTATGGCCCTGTTTGGAATATTCTTCGTGTATAAATAAAAGTGATGGGTGTATATAAGTGTATGTGTGTATTGCACACCCATCTGTATGTGGATCCTCTTAGAAAATGCGATTTAAACTTGTAAATATAAATTTGATGGACTATTGGGTATAAATAAAAAAAAGTGTTAGGACGACTTGGCACTAAATGGTGCCTTTATTTTTCCTGCAAATGAAATCTAGGCAAAACACAGCAGCAAACCAAGACTATGATTCACAGACTGTGATTCACTAAAATTACCATCTGTCCCTTGAAAATTCTAAATGAGTGAGGAAACAGCTAAATCCATTTGCTGTATGCTCACATAAATTCTCATTCTCAATATTCCATTCTACTTTGAGATAAACACATAAGAAGCAAGAATTCCCTGGGTTCACAGAGTCTGTCACTGTTATGAATTTGAGGAAATAGAGAAGATAATAATCACTCTTGAAAAAAATAAAAAGATTCCATTTGCATGGAAAGAACATCACAAAACATTTGTGCATGTGTATATTCACAGCCACATAAAATCAGCAGGGGAACAACTTGAAGCATTACATATATAGGTTTATTTCTATTACCTTTACTTGACACAGAGCTTAGTCAGACCACCGGTGTTCATTGAAAATTTAAAAAAAAACAAGAAATGAAAAGACTTAGTTGTACAATATTTTGAGGAAAATCAATATATTTTGTGCTTTCTTTTTTTCTTTTTTTTATTTAATTTTTTTAATTTTTATTTTGAAGTACAATTCAGGTCTACATATCAGCCTTATATACATATAAGCCTTGGACTTAAAGTTCTTGTCATATAGGTCCTTCATTTGCTTGGTTAGTGTTACCCCAAGGTATTTTATGTCATTTGTGGCTATAGTAAAGGGTGACGTATCTCTGATTTCCTTCTCTGCTTCTTTGTCCATTGTATATAGGAGGGCTACTGATTTTTTTGAGTTGATCTTGTATCCTGCTATGTTGCTGAAGGTGTTTATAAGCTGTATCAGTTCCTTGGTGAAATCTTTGGGGTCACTCAAGTATACTATCATGTCATCTGCAAATAGGGAAAGCTTGACTTCTTCCTTTCCAATTTGTATCCCCTTAATCTCCTTATGTTGTCTTATTGCTCTGGCTAGATTTTCAAGTACCATATTGAATAAGTATGGGAAGAGCGGACAGCCTTGCCTCGTTCCTGATTTTAGTGGAATTGCTTTGAGTTTCTCTCCATTTAATTTGATGTTGGCTGTTGGCTTGCTGTAAATTGCCTTTATTATGTTTAGGTATGTTCCCTGTATTCCTGATCGCTCCAAGACCTTTATCATGAAGGGGTGTTGGATTTTGTCAAATGCCTTTTCTGCATCTAGTGAGATGATCATGTGTTTTTTTTCTTTGAGTTTGTTTATATGGTGTATTACATTGACGGACTTTCATATGTTGAACCACCCTTGCATCCCTGGAATGAAGCCTACTTGATCATGGTGGATAATTGTTTTGATGTGTTCTTGGAGTCTGTTTGCCAGTATTTTATTGAGTATTTTTGCATCAATGTTCATGAGGGAGATTGGTCTGTAGTTCTCTTTCTTTGTTGTATCCTTGTTTGGTTTAGGAATCAGGGTAATTGTAGCCTCATAGAAGGGGTTTGGTAATGTTTCTTCTGTTTCTATTGTGTGGAACAATTTAGAGAGTATTGGTATTAACTCTTCTTTGAAGATCTGGTAGAATGCTGCACTGAAACCATCTGGTCCTGGGCTTTTTTTGGTTGGGAGACTTTTAATGACTGTTTCTATTTTGTTAGGGGTTATTGGACTATTTAAATAGTTTATCTGGTCTTGATTTAACTTAGGTATGTGGTACCTATCCAGAAAGTTATCTATTTCTTTTAGGTTTTCCAGTTTTGTGGAGTAGAGGTTTTTGAAGTATGACCTGATGATTCTCTGGATTTCCCCAATGTCTGTTGTTATGTCCCCCTTTTCATTTCTGATTTTGTTGATTTGGATGCTCTCTCTCTCTGTTTTTTGGTTAGTTTGGATAAGGGCTTGTCTATCTTGTTGATTTTCTCAAAGAACCAACTCTTTGTTTCATTAATTTTTTGTATTGTTCTCTTTGTTTCTATTTTATTGATTTCAGCTCTCACTTTGATAATTTCCTGGTGTCTATTTTTCCTGGGAGACTTTGCTTCTTCTTGTTCTAGAGCTTTCAGGTGTGCTGTTAAGTTACTAGTGTGAGATTTCTCCAACTTCTTTATGTGGGCATTTAGTGCTATGAATTGCCCTCTTAGCACTGCTTTCATAATGTCACATAAGTTTGGGTATGTGGTGTCTTCATTTTCGTTGATCTCTAGGATCTTTCTCTTTAATTTCTTTCATTATTTCTTCCTTAACCCATTGGTGATTCAGTTGGGTATTATTCAGTTTCCATGAGATTGTAGGTTTTCTGTAGTTTTTGTTGTTGTTAAAATCCAACTTTAGACCATGGTGGTCTGCTAGAAGACAGGAGGTTATTTCAATTGTTTTGTATCTGTTTAGATTTGTTTTTTGGCCAAGTATGTGGTCGATTTTAGAGACGGTTCCATGGGGTGCTGAGAAGAAGGTATATTCTTTTTTGTTAGGATGGAATGTTCTGTAGATATCGATTAAGTCCATTTGAGTCACGACATCAGTTAAGTCCTATATTTATCTGTTCAGTTTCGATTTGGGAGATCTATCCAGTGGTGAAAGTGGGGTGTTGAGGTCTTCCACTATTAATGTGTGGGGTTTTATATGTGATTAAGCTTTAGTAATGTTTCTTTTACATATGTGGGTGCCCTTGTGTTTGGGGCATAAATGTTCAGAATTGAGACTTCATCTTGGTGTATCTTTCCTGTGATGAGTATGTAATGCCCTTCTTGATCTCTTTTGATTGATTTTAGTTTGAAGTCTATTTTGCTGGATATCAGGATGGCTACACCCGCTTGTTTCTTAAGACCGTTTGATTGGAAAGTCTTTTCTCAGCCTTTTATTTTTAGGTAGTGTCTATCTTTGAATTTGAGATGTGTTTCTTGTATGCAGCAGAAAGATGGATCCTGCTTTCGTATCCATTCTGTAAGCCTAAGTCTTTTCATAGGTGAATTAAGTCCATTGATATTAAGGGATATTAATGACCAGTGATTGTTCATTCCTTTTATTTTTTGGTGGTGATGTGTGTGTACTTCTCTACATTGGATGCTGTGGCTCTATCTATTGCCTGTGTTTTCGAGGGTGTATCTGACTTCCTTAGGTTGGAATTTTCCTTCTAGTGCTTTCTGTAGGGCTGGGTTTGTGGATAAGTATTGTTTAAATTTGGCCTTGTCATGGAATGTCTTGTTCACTACATCTATGTTGATTGAAAGTTTTGCTGGGTATATTAGTCTAGGCTGGCATCCATGGTCTCTTAGTGTCTGCATTACATCTGTCCAGGTCCTTCTGGCTTTCAAAGTCTCCATTGAGAAATCAGGTGTTATTCTGATGGGTTTCCCTTTATACGTCACTTGGCCTTTTTCCTTTGCTGCTCTTAATATTCTTTCTTTATTCTGTACATTTAGTTGTTTAATTATTATGTGGCGAGGGGACTTTTTGGGGGGGTCTAGTCTGTTTGGTGTTCTATAGGCTTCTTGTATCTTCATAGGCATTTCCTTCTTTAAGTTGGGAAAGTTTTCTTCTATGATCTTGTTGAATATATTTTCTGTGCCCTTGAGTTGGTATTCTTCTCCCTCTTCTACCCCTATTATTCATAGGTTTGGTCTTTGCATGGTGTCCCAAATTTCTTGGACATTTTGGTTCATGACTTTGTTGGCTTTAGTGTTTTCTTTGACTAATGAATCTATTTCTTCTACTGTATCTTCAATGCCAGAGATCCTCTCTTCCATCTCTTGCATTCTGTTGATTATACTTGCATCTGAAGTTCCCAATTGTTTACTCAGATTTTTTATTTCCAGCATTCCCTCTGTTTGTGTCTTCTTCATTTTTTCTATTTCCCTTTTCAGGTCTTGGACTGTTTCCTTCATTTGTTTCATTGATTTTTCTTGATTTTCTTTCAGTACTTTATTGTTTTCTTCCAGGACTTTATTGATTTATTCTAATTTATTTGCCCTTTCCTCTAGTTGTTTATAGCATTCTTCCCATTTTTTTTTGTCTTTTCCTCTACACAAGCCTCTAGCTTCTTCATGATGTCATTCATAAGGCTGTTTTCTTTTGCTTCTTCCAATTTCTGATGTTCAGGTCTAGGTGTTGGAGGAGGGCTAGGTCCTGGTGATGCTGTATTGCTATTCATTTTGTTGTATGTGTTTCTGCCTTGACGTCTGCCCATCTCCTTGTGGTTCGTTCTTGGCCTTATCTACACACTTGGTTCAGACAGAGCTGACAGATTCAGGAAATCTCTCTCTCTTTTCCAGATGAGAGCTCTCTTGTTCAAATTGGAAGTCCGGGGCAGGATGGGAGCTCTTGTCCAGAAGGGAAGTCCGGGGCAGGATGGGAGCTCTTGTCCGGGGCAGGATGGGAGCTCTTCTCTCTCTCTCTCTCTCTCTCTCTCTCTCTCTCTCTCTCTCTCTCTCTCTGTGTGTGTGTGTGTGTGTGTCTGTCTCTCTCTGTCTCTGTCTCTCTCTGTCTCTCTCTCTGTCTATCTCTCTCTCTGTCTCTGTCTTTCTCTCTGTCTCTCTCTGTCTCTCTCTCTGTCTCTCTCTCTGTCTCTCTCTGTCTCTCTCTCTGTCTCTGTCTCTGTCTCTCTCTCTGTGCTCCAGAAGAGAAGTCCGGGGGCAAGATGGGAGCTGGGGGCCAGGCTCTAAGTCTCAGGAAGCGGCTGGGGGCTTGGGTGGATGGGCGTGGGGGCAGGGTGTGGAGATTGCAGTGTCTGCCAGGGGTCTTGGAGAAGGGGATCCTTCCCGGTGGGGCTAGAAGGGAACCTGCCCTGTGGCCAGAAACTGGGGCCAAGTTGGGCAGGCCTTCCCCAGAGTGGCTGGTACCCAGGGATGGGGTCCAGGCCCAGCTAGGGCACTCACCTATGCTCCAGAAGGGAAGTCCAGGGCAAGATGGGAGCTGGGGACCGGCCTCTAAGTCTCAGGAAGAGGCTGGGGGCTCAGGCAGATGGGCATGGGGGCAGGGTGTGGAAATTGCAGGGTCTGCCGGGGGTCTTGGAGAAGGAGATCCTTCCCGGTGGGGCTAGAAGGGAACCTGCCCAGTGGCCAGAACCTGGGGCCAATTTGGGCAGGTCTTTCTCGGAGTGGCTGGTGCCCAGGGATGGGGTCCGGGCCCAGCTAGGGCACTCACCTGTGCTCCAGAAGGGAAGTCCAGGGCAAGATGGACTATTTTGTGCTTTCTTAAATTAATAGAATAACCTATGTTTGCAATTTTCATAACTTATATTCACAGTTAGTTATAAATTTTTTCATGTAGCTTCTAAGCTCTGAATCTTTTTTCACATTTTAATTTATATTAGCTTACAAGAAGTATACACCATTATTATGAAGAGAAACCAAGTATACCCTTGTTTATTTATAGTATTTATTATCACAGAACAGTGTTGTGTGACAAAGCTTTCATGGGGGAGTTTCTATACACATCTTTAATCACCCCAGATAGCCCATGACAGACAGACCAAAGTACAAACTACTATCAAAATGCAACTTGGTGAACCAAAAAGCTTTATTATTTATTATTTACAGGGGTATGGGTGATGAATTTCTTAAAGGAGCAGAAATGACTGAAAGAGAGCTGCATCATCAAAGCCCACCTCATAAAGCTGGTAACCTGGAGCACACTGCAAAGCCTACAGGCAGCGCAAATGCTGGCAAGCATCTTTTCTAGGTGCCTCAGTTTGTCTAAACCATTCCAGGAAGTTCTGCTAGTCTCATCTTAGAGACTTTTTTTGACTTTTGTAATTTGGCCTGTCTGAAAGTCTTCTTTGTAGCTTGGCTTTCTTTGTCTGAGAGGGACTCTCAGCTTTTATTATTTACTCTGTCAGGGAAAGGATTAGTGAATCTGGTCAGTTTTAGAGACTTCCTGAATCTATCTTGGGTTTTTTATCTTTTTGTTAAGAGGTTTACTTTGGCATAAAATATTCTAATCTTTAAAAAAAAGCTGTTATACAACAAATGGACAACTATTTATAATAATATCTTGACAATTAGATTTGTTTTTTGAGTTTTGTAAGGTGGCATAAATATTTTATTATATTCTCAGAAAATTAGGACATAGATTATAAAAGCTGGTGTTATTTTCTAATTATGTGCTGTTATTCTGCTTCCAGTAATTATAGAATAGATTGTCAATGTGGTTAATATGATTCAGATAGCTTGTTACACTGTAGTGATTATTGGCAGCACATATTTGAATACCTAAACCAATGTAATTTCTAACTGTAATCTAAATACTTATCCTTGTACTTGCAGATAATTGCAACTCTAACCCCTCTTCAAATGAGTTTATTTTAGTAGCAGGCAGAGGATATCTCAGAGATCCATAATTTGTCAAAATGCAGAGAACAATTGAGTATTGGGTATCCAAATCCAACTGATAAATCTACAATAAAACTTCTTTGCCTTAGACTGAGGGAACAGTATAGAAAATGGGTCAGAAGAATTGTAAGAGCCAGAGGAACAGGAGGTTTGAGATAACAGAATCTTCTAGTCATGTCAGAGATGGTGCTCTTATGAAATATCAAGAATATGACTGCCTATACAATACCAGACTAATGACCACACAAGTCAGCACACCAACATGGATGTAAATTTCACAAAGCCCCTGTAGGTGAAGATCAACAGGCAATCAATGACTGCTGAGAGAAGAAAAATCAAACTTCTTTGGTTATGAGTCCTCTGATAGGTAATCCAGTCTCAAATGGTCAGCCCTAGACACATGTACATAAAACCAACCCTAAATGGACTTAGCAAGTTGACTTTAAAGTGTTTCTTTAAAAGCACAAGACTTCCATTTTGGATGTGTTATTATAAATAGATGCAAGATCTCTATTACAGAAATCCAAGAACAAGAATATTGATAACACCTATATTAGCTTTCTAAAATTGCTTTCATATGACATTAAGATAGGCAGAACTGAAATCAACTACAAAAAAAATCAGTGAAAGTAACTTTTTGTTTTTAATTGATTTTGCAAACAGTCTATCATGTGTGTAGCACAAATCTTAAAAGGCCTTATTAATAAAAACAAACCCAGGAGCCAGATATTGGGGTGAATGCTGAAAAATCAGAGAAACAGAACAAGCCACCTCCTACCTCACCTTGCCAACTTCTCAGCTGATCTTGTTTCCTCAAACTGAAAGCTTCTGAGTCCTCACCTGAATGGACCCCAGCGGAACTGCTGCTAAAAGCCTAAAAACTTAACAGGACTGCTTTATATACCTTTCTGCTTCCTGCCATCATTTCCTGGGATTAAAGGCATGTGTCACCATGCCTGGTTGTTTCCAGTGTGGCTTTGAATTCACAGAAACCCAGATGGATCTCTGCCTCCAGAATGCTAGGATTAAAGGCATGTGCTATGACTGCCTAAACCTATGCTTAATATAGTGGCTGTTCTGTTCTCTGACCCCCAGGTAAGTTTAAGGTATGTTTATTGAGGTGCACAATATATCAACCACATGTGTATGTGTATTTGTGTGTTTGTGTGTGCGTGTGTGTGTGTGTGTGTGTGTGTGTGTGTGTGTGTGTATGTAATGTAATCATGTGTGCCCACCTGTGTGTACATGTGGAGGTTAGTGATTGGCATGTGATGCTGGATATCTTCCCTATGTAATTCCCCACTTTATTTTTTGAGACAGAGTTTTTCACTGAACCTGGAACTAGCTGTTTCTGCTTTCTTTTCTTTTCTTTTTAAAAAGAACTGTAGTATTTGGTTTTGCCCTGTCTGTGGGCTACCTAGTCTCAGGTTATTGGTTACCAAAAAATATTGAGTATGGGTTTCATCTAGTGTAATGAGGTTTCAGCCAAATTAGATATTGTCTACTTACTTCCCCAAACTTTGTGCACTAGCAGAATTTGTAGGCAGGACACCATTGTACATCAAAGGGTTTGTGGCAGGGTTGGCATTTACATTTCTCTTTTGGTAGTGTGCATAGTACTTTCCTGTACCAAAGACAGTAGAATGTAGAGATAAATGCTCTATGTAGACACTAGGTTGACTTTTCCATGTTCAAAGAGTTGTGTAGGTGTTGTCTTCAGCAATGGGGCCTTGTTTTCAGTTTGTGGAGAGCAAACTATAGTCTTGACAACAGCCTAGGTTGTTTGGGGCTTTTCATGGGATCCCCTTGGCCAACACCTCAATTAGGTAAAACCCAGTCCTTATACAGAAGGCTTCATTTGGTGACAAGCGATGTCCTGTTGGTGATCTGTCTCTCCCATTATTTGGCAATTTTACTTACATCTCTTTCATATATGTATGTATTATAGGGAGGTTATATTCCATAAGGTTTCCCTAATACCTCCCAAATGACCCTTAATATTAACTTTCCCTCCCCCTACTCCCTCCTTATTCTTATGTCTCCCTGTAGCTAGAGTTTTCCTGCCTGGCCCACAGTCAGGACAAATCTCTCTCACCTGCCAGTCCCACAGCCGCTCAAACCCGACCAAGTAAACACAGAGACTTATATTGGTTACAAACTGTATGGCCGTGGCAGGCTTCTTGCTAACTGTTCTTACAGCTTAAATTAATCCATTTCCATTAATCTATACCTTGCTCGTGGCTTACTGGCATCTTCACATGCTGTTTGTCATCGTGGCGGCTGGCAGTGCTTCTCTGACTCAGCCTTCCACTTCCCAGCTTTATTCTCCTTCTTGTCCCACCTACACTTCCTGCCTAGCCAATGGCCAATCAGTGTTTTATTTATTGACTAATCAGCAACACATTTGCCATACAGAACATCCCACAGCACTTCCCCCCCCCTTTTTTTTTCAAAAAGGAAGGTTTTAACCTTAACAAAGTAAAATTACATATAATTTGGGAATTTGGGCGTAGCTTCTCTTACTACTTCCTGCTGGAGGGGGGCGCTGTATCTTATGGGGTCACAAAGAAAATTTTAGGATTGTGGAATAGTCCATGAGGGTGTATCGTCTGAGCCAGTTGCCTTCAAACCATTCTGGATGTTGGATCATCTGGGCCATGGTGTCATCAGAGACCTTTCAGGGGGTCTTGGCTGGTCAAACCTGATGTATCTTAATCTGGAACAAATCCATAGCCTCTGGCTTTCTGTGGGAACAAAAGAGACTCTTTTCCAAAGCAACATATCCTTATATCCAAATTTTTAAGTCAAGGTATCTTTAAAATATACATTTTGGTTTAACTCAACATCTTTTACGATCAAATGTTTTTCTGCAGTTAAAAATCCCAAAGACAACACAATCCAGATTCTCTGTGTAATATTCATCTTCACATGGCTTATTTTTTATATTAATTTTACTGTCTCTTTAAAGACTTTATTTTTTAAAACTATGTATTTGTTTATATAACTGTATATATCACCTTTTTTGTCTCTTTCAAGCCTACGTATATTTTACACACATTATAAACTATTACATCCGAATCTGTCTTATTGTGAATCTGTTTCTTTAAACTGCAGCAGCTATGGCTGCTGGCTCTGCCCACCTCAGCTTCCCAACATGGTGGTGGTTCATTTACCGCCAGCTCTGGGAGCTATCATGGGTCTATGCTTTTATCCAAGCAGCGTATAGTCCAGAAAATTCTTTTTTTGTTTTGTACTAGCAAAGACTATATCCACCACGCAGCTTAATGTACCACTTGCAGAGGCCTCATTCCCACCATACTGCAGGTAGAGCACACATGCTAGGAACCCGCCAGTAGCTCAAACCAGCAGCTGCCGCTCACTTGAGAGAGACAATTAGGAAGCTGTTTTTAGCTCCATTTTAGAATCCTTTTTCTCAGTTTTTAGGTGGAAACTCTTGCCACCACGTTGGAAGAGAATTTTTTTTCTACATTAAAAAAAATGGGCTTTATGTGTACATTGGAAGAAAATTGGTCTTTGAAATTTTAGGCACTCTGACAATGGAACAACTATATGAAAAGATTAATATTGATCGAATTATTCAGTTTATTACTTTTCTTATCCTCATTTTACTATTTAAAAAGATAGTCAATTTAAGTGCCAGGATAACAGTCTTAGAAAAACTTGTTAAATCAGTAAAAATGAATTATAGAGAAATTCAAATTCAGACAGAAGAAATAAACAGTGAAGTTGTTTCAAAATTGGATCATAAGGTTACAGAAAGAAAGCCAGTTTTCACACAATCACCCTTAATTTATCCGGTAGCCCTACAGCAGCTACCTGATGAAGAGAATGAACAAAATACTTGGGCTCCAGTTAAAATGTTAGACTTATGAAGATTTAAGGAGGCCATAGCATCTTATGGCATGCACTCCCCATATGTAAAGCAAATGTTAAACACCTGGTCAACTTGTAATAGGATTATACCAAAGGACTGGCGGGAATTGGCACAGGCTGTTCTTGAACCCGGACAAAATCTCCAGTGGAAAATGTGGTTCAATAATGAGGCTAAAAATATAGAAAAACAATGGAGGGATAGCGGAATACAAGTCTGCCAGGATTAGCTTATTGGAGAAGGCCAATATGCTTCAGTAGAAACACAATGTTTATATGATGTCCAAACCCTAGTTCTATGTCAAACGGCACCTTTGAATGCATGGGACAGTGTTGAAGAACCAGGAAAAAAAACTGAGTCATTTACAAAGGTTATACAGGGCCCAAAAGAATCTTTCACAGATTTCTTACAAAGATTGACTTCAGTAGTACAGAAAATGGTCCTGAATTCAGAGGCTAGTCAGATAATAATTGAATCTTTGGCCTTTGAGAATGCAAATGCAGCATGCAAAAGAATAATCAGGCCGTTAAAGGCAAGATCTGCACCTTTGGAAGATTGGATTAGAGATACAGTTAATGTTGAAGCTTATGACCATGATGATATGTGGGTAGGAAAAGCAATTTCAAAAGGTTTGAGAAATGTTAGATGTTTTGGATGTGGAAAGCAAGGACATTTGAAAAGAGATTGTAAACAGGTCATTCCTAGAAATAATGTCTCTTCAAGGAACACTGGCAACAGAATGCCCCTTCCTTCTGGAGTATGCAGAAGGTGTGGTAAGGGAAAACACTGGACCAACGAATGTAGATCAACAAGGGACAGACAGGGTAATCCTCTGCCTTGAGCTTCGGGAAACTCCCAGAGGGGCCTCAGGCAGTCCCCCACAGTAAATCCAGTTCAAACCTTTCTTGCAGTTGTAGAGGAAACCCCTACTCAAAGCAACTAAATAACCAAATGTCTATTGGAATAAATCATGTTAGTCGAGATGATGAAACAGAGAAAATAGGAAATTCAGGAAAAAACATAAAGAAAAATTTTTGGCAAACTTCTATTAATGAACAAAGACCAAAACTAACAATAAAGATAAATGGTGTTTTGTTTTCTGTTCTGGTAGACACAGCTGCTGACATTACCATAATTGCACCAGAATTTTGACATCCAACTTGGCCTCTTCAGGAGGTAAACGTTCAACTGTTAGGAATTGGGACATTATCTTGAGGGAAACAAAGTGCAGGATGGCTTGAATGTATAGGTCCAGAAGGACAGAAAGGAAAATTAAAACCATATATGGCTAACATAGCTATGAACCTGTGGGGTCGAGACTTGTTACAACAATGGAATACTCAGATTAATATCCCTCCAATCTCAGAAACAAATCATAAATTAGTACATGTTTCTGAGAGAAATATTAAAAGATATTATTCTAATAAGTGCTCACCAGCCATCCATGTCATACAAGAACAGGGCACAACAACTGATAATTTTCCAAAAACACCAACAGCTCTATCTTTAAAATGGTCAACAGACAAGCCTGTATGGGTTCAGCAATGGCCTTTAACAACAGAGAAACTCCAGGCTTTACAAGAGCTGGTGGAAGAACAGTTAAATGCTCATCATATTGAAGAATCAACCAGCCCTTGGAATTCTCCTGTATTTGTTATTAAAAAGAAATCTGGTAAATGGAGAATGGTAACAGACCTTAGAGCAATTAACAAAGTAATTCAGCCAGTGGGCTCTCTACAATCTGGAATTCCTTTGCCTACTCTGTTACCAAAAGGATGGCCTCTCATAGTTATTGATTTAAAAGACTGTTTCTTTTCAATACCCTTACAAGAAAAAGACAGAGAAAGATTTGCTTTCACAGTGCCTACTTATAATAATTCTCAACCGGTTAAAAGATTTCAGTGGAGGGTTCTCCCACAGGGAATGTTGAATAGCCCAACTTTATGCCAATATTTTGTACAACAGCCATTAGATGCAGTATGTAAAAAATTTCCTGAATCTATAATTTATCATTATATGGATGATATTTTATTAGCCGACTCAAATGCAGATACTTTAGAAAGAATGTTTGAAGAAGTAAAGAAAATTTTGCCTTGCTGGGGATTACAAATTGCTCCTGAAAAGATACAAAGAGGAGATTCTATTAATTATTTAGGATATAAAATAGAACTTCAAAAAATTAGACCTCAAAAGGTGCAAATTAGGAGAGATAGACTACAGACTCTTAATGACTTTCAAAGTTTATTTGGTTGACATTTCTCATCTAAGAACAATTGTTGGGGTAAAAAATGATGAACTGAATAATTTGTTTAAAACCTTAGAAGGTGATAAGGACTTGAATAGTCCAAGAGAATTATCACCTGAAGCTGAAAAAGAATTGGCCTTGGTAGAAAAGAAAGTACATGAAGGGCACGTAGATCGTATTGATTCAAAGCTGGATTGCATTTTGGTTATTTTACCTTCTAGGCATTCCCCAACAGGAATATTAATGCAAAGGGAAGATATTATATTAGAATGGATATTTTTACCAAATAAACCAAACAAAAAATTAAAAACTTATGTGGAAAAAATCTCTGACTTGATTTGGAAAGGAAAATTGAGACTTCGTCAATTAGCAGGAATAGACCCAACAGAAATTCTCATACCTTTAACTAAGGAGGATATTGAAAAATTATGGATAGAAAATGAAGCTTGGCAAAAAGCTTGTAGTAATTGTTTGGGTGAAATTAACAGCAAATATCCCAAAAGCAATAGAATTGATCTTATAAAGAGAGCTAATTGGATCTTGCCTCGAATTGTGAGGAAAAAAACCCATATCTGGAGTTCGTACATTTTATACAGATGCCAACAAACAAGGAAAGGCAGGTTACAAATCAGAAAATTTAAGTAAAGTGGTTCAAAGTCCTTATAATTCAGTTCAAAAATCAGAATTATATGCTATTCTGTTGGTATTAATGGATTTTTCAGAACCTCTCAATGTAGTAACTGACTCTCAGTATGCTGAAAGAGTAGTATTACATATTGAGACTGCAGAATTTATCCACGATGCTTCAGAATTAACCTCATTATTTATTCAATTACAAGATACAATCAGAAAAAGGAGTCATCCTTTTTCATCACAAGGCAATGATGAGATTGATAAATTATTGATAGGAAATGTGCTGGAGGCCTCAGAATTTCATAAAAAACATCATGTAAATAGTAAAGGTTTAAAAAAGGATTTTTCCATAACCTGGCAACAAGCCAAAGAAATAGTAAAGAAATGTCCTACTTGTTCTTTCTACAATCAAATGCCATTACCAGCAGGATGTAACCCAAAGGGTACTCAGAGGAATGAAATCTGGCAGATGGACGTGTTTCACTTTGCAGAATTTGGAAAATTGAAATATGTACACCACACTATCGATACTTATTCAGGATTTCAATGGGCAACTGCTTTGAGTTCTGAAAAAGCTGATTCTGTAATCACTCATTTGCTAGAAGTTATGGCCATCTTGGGTATACCTGCACAAATCAAAACTGATAATGCTCCATCATATGTCTCTGTTAAAATGAAACAGTTTTTTGCTTATTATAATATAAACCATATTACAGGTATACCACATAATCCTACAGGTCAAGCAGTTATAGAAAGATCAAACAGAACTCTAAAGGATATGCTAAATAAACAAAAAGGAGTAACAAAACCCCCAGAAATAGACTACATAATGCTCTATTAATTTTGAATTTTCTCAATGCCAATGAGAAAAGAACAACAGCTGCAGAGAGACATTGGATAATAGAAAAAACTACAGAATTAAATCAACCTATATACTTTAAGGATGTGCTGACCTCAGAATGGAAACCAGGATATGTGTTACATTGGGGATGAGGTTTGGCTTTTATTTCTACAGGAGAAGATAAGCTGTGGGTACCATCAAAATTGATAAAGGTTCGATTTGAACAAGAGAGACCTCTTAATTAGAGGAGGTGATAGTTCATCAACTATCATGAACATCCAATTTAAACTAACTTATACCAGTTACATATGCCTTTTCATTTAATCAGATAATAACTTGCCAAAAAGGAACATCCCCCCCCCCAAAAAAAAAAAAACCTTGGGGAAAGGTTTTTGTTTTTTAGGAAAATGAAAGTTAAGGAATTTGAAGAACACTGGACAAATGAGACAACTGAAGAAAAGGGACAAATCGTCTATCCTAAGAAACAGAGTGAAATGGCGTATGGGTATGTTATCTAAAAAATGTTATGTCTTCCTAAATGTTTGTTTCTGCTTTTCTTTAAAGATTTAACACTATTGGTCTTCTGATAGTCCCAGTTCAATTAAAATTTAAAGCTGACTTTGGAGTTGGAGAATGGCTCTCTCCTTCTTTAAACTCAAGCATGTTGTTAAAAGGAAAAT
This sequence comes from Peromyscus eremicus, assembly GCF_949786415.1. Classification (NCBI taxonomy): domain Eukaryota; kingdom Metazoa; phylum Chordata; class Mammalia; order Rodentia; family Cricetidae; genus Peromyscus; species Peromyscus eremicus. Next base: position 36,917,583 of record NC_081439.1, read on the forward strand.
GCAAACTCCCTGTATCATGCCAAAAGAAAAGAGCCATCTTCTGCTATGGGACAGGAGAAAAGCCAAACTAATTAAGGGACTATTCTGTTACTAATCTCAACTCTTTGATTCTATTCTGATTCTTTAAACTTTTCTTAAAGTATGAATTTTATATTAAAATTTACAAGATTAATATATATATATATATATATACATTTTAAACTTTGTTAAGATATAAATGGTCTTATAGAGTACTAACTAATTCTAAAAAGCCGCATATATAGTCTTTGTGTTCGAGTCTCTTATCAGTTTTTTGCAGGAAATCACGGTCAGACCTAACATCAACTGAAGTCTCCAGGAAGAAGATGGGGCCCCACAACAACAACAATTCCATGTGGACAATAATAACATCACTAAGGTGACAAACATCATCTACAGATCAGGTTTGAACTACAAAGTGCTCAGAGCAATTTTGAGAGAGCTAGCTGAGATGATCCAGTCTCAAAGACTACTTGAATAAGGATTTGAGATAAACCCTGAACTTTGGCATTATACACAGACTGGATAATGAAGGATATAGTTACCTTTCCTAGAATTTGACAATTAATCTAAAATTTTTCTTTCAGGATAAAGATAACTTCGCCCATACCCAGCAGGAAGCAATTTCAAGAATACAACGCCCACTTTCCTAAAGAGGTGGTGTGGGGCAGTTGGTTTTTTTGGTCTTTTAGGTCTTTTAATGGGTTTTGGGTCTGGGATAATTTTCATTGATTAGGGGGGTTGGTTACAAGTTGTTGTCAAGGGTGAGGAAAAGGGCTAAGCAAAGGAGATTAGATTTAAGGTTCTTATTTAAGAAAAAAAGAAAGAAAGAAAAGAAAAGAAAAATTTAAATACTTTACATTGGATTGGATTGTTTTATATTGTATACAAATTATATATATTGAAATTGATATTGTTAGAAAATGCTATATGTATATTTCTAATTGTACCATTCATCTAACAATGTAATGCAATTTTCTGATCCTTGAATGTTATTACCAACTATTAGGATATAAAGAAATGAAAGTTAGTAGTTAGACATTATAATTGAACTTGTAGTTATATTAGGTATGTTTTCAATATTGAGTAGATATATTTTAGATAGATAGGTTATCTTCAAACCCTTCAGAGATCTACAGAATATGGCATTTTAAATGTTTTAATAACTTAGAAAATTTTTCTTTTTGTTATGACTATGACACATGTTGGCTCCTGACAGTACCAATCTACTTCAGAGAAAATATGGGCATTGAAAAAACTGCAATTGGAGTTAACTTTCATTGTAGCAAAAGTTAGCCACTGGACAACAAAGTATTCTCAAATCAACTGCTGACAAACAGGACAGACAGGACATGAAACAAAGGACTACTGATTCTTGTCAAAACAAGTGTGGTTATGGCTTTATCAAAAGGCATCTTCTGAGGCCAGGACAATATGGCACCATCCCTGAAGTGGCCTTCGCTATCCGGAAAAGGTACAGTGCCCTTTTCTTCGAAGGCAGCTGAACAGGCAGTAGGCCGATGGCTTCTGATGTGCAATGGGGAGGTAGCTGAAACAGTTATTCTTGAAGAGTAATTAAGCTCACACCTCTCAACAGAAGAATGGCATTTAATAGAGGGATGTGGAGAAGAACGGGATGCTGAAATGAAGCCACATACACACATAGCCAAGAAGAATGGACAGCTGAATTCAAAAAACATCAACAATTTCCAGAATTTAAAATCCTGAATCATGACATGACACTAGTGGAATTCAGGTATTTCTGGTATATAGACTGCTCTCACCCAATGTGAGGTTGAACTGTTGACCTTGTGTACATCCTACTTCACAAATGAGTCTGTCAGATACGCTAAGCCTATAGGCTGAAGATGATGCCCCAACACTGCGGAGAAACCTCAGATGATTGTCTAGGCAGCTGGCTGTTTCTGTCAACTCACAATTTTTTGGAAGTTGCTTGCATATACTTCCTGTTTTTATTTTTTTGTTAGCTAATATTATTTCCTTCTTGGGTCTCTGAGGGAGTTGAAGATTTGTTAGTTATAGTTGAAGATTAATTAGGATAGAAAGTGAATTAGATACAATAGAATAGATAATGGAATTATTTTCTCTGAATTTGTCAAATACAAATGAACTAGACATTGTTTAAGTATTTATTACTTGTATATATTGTATATAGTTATTGTACTTTTGCATATAGTTTTTCTTATGTTAGTTATAAGCTTTTTCTTTTTTCCTTTTTATTAAAATAGAAAAGGGAAAATATGGTGATATTTTATTTGTATTAAAATGTTATTTGTATGTTAATAAATAAAGTTGCCCGGGGGTCAGAGCTATTAGTAAGCCATAGGAAAGCAGGGCAGTGGTGGCGTACACTTGTAATCCCAGCACTTGGTAGGCAGAGCTGGGTAAGTCTCTGTGTGTTCAGGGATACAGCCATTATTGGATACACATGCCTTTAATCTCAATACCAAGCATAGAAAACCTGGAGGCCTATACAGACAGGCCGTGATGAGGCGGTCATGTGGTTGGGTTTACAACCAATGAGAAAGCAGAACAGGAACACTATATAAAGACTTTAACACAGGGGTAGTTCTAGTTCAGAGAGGTAGGACCACTGCAGGAGGAAGGGTAAGGTTTTAGCTCTTAGCTCTGACCTCTTGGCTTTCTTCTTTGCATTGGTTCTGCGTTTCTTATTTAATAAGAAGTTTGGTTACATCTACATCTCCCTCTCTACTTGATCCTCCCTTTCAAGTCCTCCCATTCTATTCATAACTATCTATTCTATTTCCATTTGTTAGGAAGATCTATCTGCCCCCTCATCAGTCCTTTACTCTCTATATATCCTCTGTGGTTTTATGTACTATAGCTTGGTTATCATTGATTTAACATCTAATATCCATATATAAGCCAATACGTGCCATATATGTCTTTACAGATCTCGGTTACCTCACAAAGAATTATATTTTTCCAGTTCCATTGACTAATTTAAAATTTTCATTTTTAATGACTATATAATACTCTATTGTGTAAATGTTCATTTTCTTAATACATTCTTCTATTGAGAAACATCTAGGTTGTTTTATAATTTCTGACTCTTATGAAGAGATCAGCAATGAATATGACTGAGCAAGTGTCTTTGTGGTAGGGTGAAGCATCCTTTTTGTATATGCCCAAGAGTAGTATAGCTGGATCTGAGGTACATCAGTTTCTATATTCTTGAGATATTACCACAATGATTTCCATAGTAACTATACAGGTTTGCATTCCCACCAATAATGGATGGGTTTCCCCATGCTCCACTTTCTTGCCAGCATGAATTATCATTTGTTTTATTGATCTTAGCCATTATGACAGGTGCAAGATGAAATCTCAAAGTAATATTCATTTGTATTTAGATATGAAAGAACAGAGGGAGAGGTAAAGGTCGACACTTAACCTCAGTGCTTCTCTGGCTGGAATGCTATATGGGTTCCCAGGGAGTCAGGAATTATTAGTCTTATAAGAAGAGATTTTGTTTAGAACATATTATGAGCCTAAAGTGTTCTAAACAAAAGCAAAACAATGAAAATTATTTCACTTCCAGTAATTTGTTTTGGGGGAGAGGCAGGCACTGGCACTTAATGGTAAAATACAGGGCAAAAAGTATTTATTTTTGTTAAAAATGTCAATTGGTGGATTTCCTCCTAAATGCATGCATTAACTGACCTTTGAACTTATATCAGTGAGTCTCAAAATACAAAATACAAAAGATCAAAGGGCCAGAAATAAAAGAGTATAGAACATATAGAATGCTGTTTCTTGTCACATGAAATTCTACAGTATAAGTGGGATTTAAAATGACTTTGACTTTTGCCTATAGATTAGGAAGGTTCTTTGAAAAGAAAAAACATCCAGAAAAACAAAGATATTCTTATCTTAAGATAGTAACTTAAATGTATATCAAAGCTCATCAAAATAAATATACACAATATCTCTGTCTCTGTCTCTGTCTCTGTCTCTCTCTCTGTGTGTGTGTGTGTGTGTGTGTGTGTGTGTGTGTGTATGTGTGTGTGTGTGTGTGTGTGTGTGTCATGTTCTGCTTTTTTATGTTTATTTTGGGTTTCACTTTCAGGTCCTCATTCTTGCCATGCCAATCAAACCATTTCTCCAGTCTTCTTTAGTTTTTCTTTTGTATTGCTGTTGTTGGTTTTGTTTGTTTGTCTATTTTTTGATACAACCTCTTGTAGCCAGGATTGCTTCAAATTTTCTATGTAGTTGCATGCAATCTTGAACTCTTGAGTATCAGAATTATAGGACTGCACCACCACATCAAGCTTGCTCATGATTTTAAATAGGATATTTCTAAGGTAGTTTGAAATAGAAAGTAACTTTGACAATGTTTTCAAAATAAATCTAAGTATTCAGTAGGAATATCATGTTAAATTACAGTTGTCACCATTGTAGTTGTGTGGGAAGGGTATGTGGCAGATTATAGCAGTCAGGTTCAGGGTGCCAATGTAAGAAGTGAAAAATAAAATTTTAAGACCACAGTTACATGCACTTATTACCAGAATATTACTAATTGGAAAGTTTTATTTATAAATTGGATATAACTTTAATATATTTAAATATGCTTACTGTTTTGATTTAAACAATATAGAACTTTGTACAGTTTTAATTTCTAATTTCTGCCTAATATCAATTGCATCAATTAGGTTTGTTATACACCTGACATGTAAATAGTTTAATTATACCGAAAACTATAACTCTGATTTATATAGTATTAATTGTGTACCTATACAAATATGATGACAAATACTCACAACAACTTATTTATTCTCCTTTCCACTTCATTTTTAGTACAAAGAGCCCCAGAGATGTTAGAATTTCACAGGTGGTAAATGTGAGATTCAACATTTTCTTTCAGGTCATTTTAATTTAAAAACCTGCAGGTTTTCTCTCATAACACACTGATTCTCTGGCAGTAGAAATAATAACATTAAAGATTAATTGATTATAAACAGATAAGTGGGTATATTTGTTAATTCACTCTTTGTACTTGTTTCCAAAATTCCTTTTGCCATTATATATTATTTTTAGGTAAATAAATAAATTGCTTTTCTGTATATCAATTTTCTATTTCTTTGCTTCTACATCTTTATTTCATATTCTTTCTTTTGAGAGTTTCATTCTTAAAGAACTTACTTCCTAGCACAGAATACCATCCAGCTGCAGTCATGCTTACATAAAATATACACCTATGAGACTTTAATGACTGAAATTTTCTGCAATATATATGTTTACTTCTTCACACAACCATCTGCTTTGGAGTTGGTGAAACCTAGGAAGTGTATAATAAGAACATAGAGTCTCTTATACTTTTCCTTCAGTAAATATATAATAAGAAATCACTGGAAATTAAGAATCTAGGAGTGCAGTAATCATAAAGGACAGGCTTACCGTGAAGGCAATGAAGGCCAAATTCTTTCCCCTATGCAGGCTTCCTCCCAAGTTTGACTTCTAATGATAAATGTATATGCTGTTTCTTCAATAGTCTTTCATCAGTTTCTGGTAATACAGACTAATAATCCTAGCTCCTATTTATATTGATACAGGAGAATCAAAAAATTAAACTCTTGTTTGATTGATAGAGTAATTTCAAGGCTAGTTGGGTAACTTAGCAAAAATTTGTTCAAAAATCAAAAAGTAACAACATATCTGGGGATGTAACTCAATGGTTAAAGTGACTGTCTAGTGTGTGCAAGACTCTAGGCCGTGTCACCAAAGTATCTTTTAATACTATATATATATTGGATTTTTGATGGATTATCACATGTAGACTATATAGTTTCACTTTATAAGGGAGGATATTCTTGAAGTCTTTCTTAATCTTTCTGTCACTACTTTCAGAGTACTATGATTTTAGACATGCATCATCATACATATCTTTAATAATTGTATATAAGCTTATTTTCCTAAAAATCTAGATGTTCTCATGATAAATCTGAAGACTCAATCTCAAGATCTACATCAAGACAACAAAATAATATGATGAACTAATTAATAAGAGAGAAGCTTGATACTTGATATCAAGTACTGTAAAAGTTCTTGTCAAAAACAATACCAATTCCCACCATAAATGACTTCAAATATATTTAAGCTTTAGTATGATATTAAGAATACTGTAAAAAATTAACTGATATTTCATATCTTCCTCTAATTCTTTCACAAATAAATATAGACTAAAACTCAGTGTATACACCTAGGATACATCATAGGTAAATAACAAAATTGAACAAGTAAGATAATGTTAGAAAAATAGTCACCATCAAAAAGATTCAGAATCTTCTGATCTCTTCTGATTTTAGAACAAAGTCTCGAATACTCTCAATTGTGAATTGCATTGCTTTATTTTCTTCTGCATGCAACCAAAGGGATTCTTTTTTTTCTCTCCCTTTTAACTGAAATTGGAATAACTGAAAAATCAAAGAACAGATGACTCTCTTTTGCCTAAACATACTGTTTTGTTTTGTTCTGATTTGTGCCAATGTCTTGACTCTGTTTCTTCATTACAATCTTTGTTTATTCCATGCATATTTTATCTTGGCCATCCTTGTGTCTTTCCTTGAGTTTGCCAAATCCCGAAAGTCTCTCCAAACAGCACAGATAAGTAACATTATACTTACGGGCATTTTACTTAGTTATAAATATTTATTAGCAAAACAATGAAATGTTTATTTTTTCTTATCTTTAAACTTGTTGGAATACAAAAACACTTTAGTACTGAACTAAAAGGCCACATATTAAAGCAGAACTGAAGACATGATTTGGAAGGTTTCCTCAAAAAAGTAAGTGTTTTATAACAAAAGAAAGTTAAAAGTGACAAAGTACTTGTGTGTCTCAATGACATAAAAGATTTGGAGAACTTGGAAACGCAGCATAGAGACAATTGATTTCACTCAGAAATTTGCATAAACAGATTTGAACAAATAAATACAGAAAAAATATTTTTATAAACAATTCAAAGTTACTTTATGGAATAATTTGTCAAAACTTCTTTTTTGCTTCAAGGACACAAAGTTTAGACTAAAGTATTTTAATTGTTACTCACTTTCTTTGTGTGACAATGAAGTAGGAATAAGTGGGTATGAGTTTGGTTAGAGAGAGAAATGAAGAAAATGTGTGCAGTAGAATGTCAATTGTGTAAAAAAGTAAATTATAAAGAAACTAAAATAATTATAAAAGATACTCCAGAAAATATCACTTCAAGACTTTTCATAATAACACATTCTGAGTGTTAATCTGAAAAAAATGAGGTTCACACTAATTACATGTCCAGCATCACACAGAAGCAATTTAGAATTAGTGTCACCAATCCATGCTGCTTTATGCCAAAGTCTGTGTAGTTTCTCCCAGTAACTTTAGTTTCTAAATAAAGAGAAAAAAATTCACATTTATTAATGGCAAACACTTGCTAATAGCACTCTTCTCACATACCAATCTTATTATTTTTCTAATTATTCATTTGTTTATACAAGTGTTGTTCTATCTTTAATTATATCCAAGGCTCTGGACAGAACATTAATTCAAGAAGAGAAGATCCACCATGGTTTTATATTTTCTCATTTAGAAAGCATAATCTTCATTATTCTTCTGTATGACTAGCATATCCCACAGAAAACATCACTTAAATACTTTCTGAGAAGAACAATAAGTTTAAGGAGTTTGAGGTACTGAATATGAATACATCTTAGCTTTCACACATTTATTTTTTCCTCCTTTAAAAGAATGCAATGTCAAGGAATAACAATAGTGAAAGAACAGAATTGTAGGAAAGATTTTGACTCCAGTTATGATACTTAACTGTTGAAAACATCCAAGCTCAACTTCCCCATTTGCCCCTTCCTCCACCATGGTACAATCTGATAAAAATACTGACTCTCCCTTCTTTTGATTTTAAAGAGACATTCAAACTGTGAATGTCATAGCTCACATAAAGGGGCCCTCGGAGTATCTTAATCTTCTAGTCGCTTAAAAAGCCTACATCTTTCTAGTCTCACCAACATTGCTGCCTACATATGAGTTGAACAATTAAAATAACAATAAACATATTAAAGTGAATTGCAGGAAGTCCAGGATGCCTCAACTCTACACAAGGACCTATAATCAGCAGGAGAAATAGCTTCCGTGGGGAAGAGCATAGCAGTTGGTTATCCATTATCAAATGGTCAACACTGAAAACATACATACAAGTAAAATTATACAGATTTAGATGACTGTATATATGTATTTAAAAATACACACACACACACACACACACATATATATATATATATATGTATGCATGTATATATCTATATCTGTAGATCAATGTTTATATCTAGGTGTGTAACAACTATTAAAGAAAAAAGAACTCATGGATTTAAAAGAGAGAAAGGAGGGGTATATGGGAGATTTAGAGGGAGGAAAGTAAAGGGGTAAATGACATTATTATAATTTCAAAAACATAAAAGAAAAAATTTAAGTAAAAATCCTATTCTAGATATTTCTTCTTCTTGTTCAAATCATTTTTAACCTACTTAGGAGCTCACTCTGCTTTCTTCAGGAAGTCTCATATGAGATTTTTAAAAAATCCCTTGGTGTGTGTGTGTGTGTGTGTGTGTGTGTGTGTGTGAATATTTGTATCTTCGGCAAACATTTTTGACATCTATAGCCTACTTCAAATACACGGTGAAAGTTATCTCCAAAGTATTATCATAAAAGAACAAAATCCTGACAAGGAGTAGTTCTTGGCACATGAATAATTTGAACAAAGTGGAGCCATCCATGATGACCTTAAAGGATTCTAAAGTAAATGAACAACATTATTTGGTTAATCTTAACATTAAGGTTTTATTCCAATATAATGAATATGTGGGCTTATATAACAAAAAAACAAAGAAAAATATTGAGGTAGCAAGAAACAGAATCAGAAGCTAGAAATATGTCATATAAGCAAGAAATTTTATATAACTCCACCTGAAACATGTTACTAAGAATTACTTTAAGGAAAATAGGGGCAAAACATGAAATTTTAGTTATGTGAATTTGTAGTAGCTGGATTTACTTAAATACTCCATTCCTTAAATTCATAGTTGTAAAATTTGGAAAAAAATTAAGAGTTTCTGAACTTATGTAGATAAGAGAAGAAAGGCTTTGATCAACAAAATGTAATAAAATATTTCATCATATTATAATAACTGACTATTTTATAACAAAGCCAGATGAAAAGTATAGGCTCCCCACAAAAACCTGATAGCCTGAAAGGGATACCATCCATTAAACTGAAAGAATGATAATGCACACACGAAGAAAATAGGTTTCAAAACAATGACTAGACAAGTCAGGGAGGTCATTGGGATAAGGAAAATCCAATGAGAAAGCATAAAGATTGCCAGCATATAGAGAATAAAGATCAGCAGCGTACTAGGTTTTTGAGGGTATAGTATTACTAAGTCAACCCAAACATTCCCTGGAATAATACTGCAGCTTTTAGATAGGCTTAAAATAACCATTTCCTAGCAAGGAATCTGTAATTTGTGCACAAAAATTGAGAAAAATATATTCTATCCTATTAACAGTCAACTTTACACACCATAGTCATCTAAGAAAGAGATTACCTGGATCAGATTTGTCTGTTAGCATGTCAGTGGAGGAGTTGTTAGTTGTGTTAGGAGGTCCCAGCCCACTGTGGGCAGTGCTATTCACTGGTCAGATTGCCTGTATCCAAAAGCTAACTAAGCCAAAGCCTGAGTAAGGTGTCAACAAGTGTTCCTCCGTAATTTTTGCTTCAAGTTTCTGATTCATTTCCTGCACTGACAACCCTCAAGGACAGACTATAACCAGTAAACTGAAATAAACCCATTCCTCCAATAAGTTGCTTTTAGTCAGAATCACAGCATCAAAATGAAACTAGAGTACTATTTAAGCTATTTTTACATCACTGAGGAGACTCATGGGTAGCAACGCCCGTGTAACCATGTCCCAGCGAGGGGCTGAGGATTTAAAAGGAGCAACAGGACAGTGCTCATTCATTTCAGTAATTCATTTCAGTAAAATGCCCTCTATTGAAGGAGAGAGGAGGCCTTAAATACAGACTTACAGTACAGTGGAAGGACCTGGGAGGGCAAAAGTAAGCTACAGATGTTTTACATTCTAGCATTACACCAATATGCAGGATACGCAAACAAGGAACCTTCGGTAAGCTGTTTAGGAGGAATGAAACCAGCAGGGAAATTAGCATAGGGAGGACATCTGATCAAGGTCAGCAAGCAAGGCGACAGTTCCTCAAGGAATGGGGGCCAGGGCCCAACACTCATGTATGAGTCTTAACCTATCAAAGGGCAAAGTCAGGGTTTGAGTACAACAGTGGATAAGAGAGTTATCCACAAAGTTGAGGTTCTGAACTTTCACAACTTCTCTTCATTGGGATTTTATAATTGGGTATACCAAGTACTGGCCTGTGTTCCCCTTTGTGTTAGGCTGGTTAGTGTTATGATTGTGTCTATGATCCAAACTTTAAAAGTATGTGGTATGGAGAAAAGAGTAAAAATCCTTTTAGATTATACATTGATAGAAGCTTCATTTGTGTTATATGTTTAAGATCATGTATCACCTAAACATTCCATGCTTTAAGGGAGAAAGAATGACTGATGGAACTTGGAAGTCATTTCCTTAGAAAAAGGAGATATTTTCTATGTATAGAAAAGGGGAGTAAGATAGATGTGATAACCATAAAGGCAAACACTACACTCTTTAGCATGCACATCTGATCATATTCAATGCATCCAATAGGCATTCTTTTTATATTTTTAATTTTTTCATTCCATCCCCTAGCCAGGGTTCCAGGACTCAAGGAGTGGTGCCTAAAGTACTTGCAAGGAAACAAACAGTAAACAGTAAAATAAAAGATAAGAAATAATAAAGGAAAAGGCGGGGGAATGCATTGTCCATCAGGTGTAATACTGGGGGTAAGTAGTTTTAGAAGGTAAGTTGTTATACATTAATATTTTGAAAGAGATTGTTAGGACAAGTAAAATATGAAGATACACAGTTGTATGTTGGAGATTTGAAGGAGATTTTGAAAAAACATAGAAGTAAGATTAAAGGAGACTTTGGGAAACCAAGGGAGTAAGGCAAAAACCAAAATCAAAACTGTGGTGATATTTTATTTGTGCTGAAATGTGTTGATATTTTATTTGTATGTTAATAAATAAAGTTTGCCTGGAGATCAGAGGACATAGCCAGCCATAAACAGAAGTCCGGCGGTGGTAGCACACGCACTTAATCCGATCACATGGCAGGCAGAGTCTCTGTGTGTTCAAGGACACAGCCAAGCATGGTGATACGAGCCTTTAATCCCTGTACCAACCATAGAGACCTGGAGGTCTGTACAAACAGGCAGTGACGAGGAAGTTAGGTAGCTGGGCTAAGAGCCAATGAGAAGGCAGAACAGCAAGGCAATAAAGGCACAGGTTAGACAGGAAGAAGCTGGTTCTCTTGGGAAGCTATGGCAGTGTGGTGAGCTAAGGTTAGTTGGCTTGTCTATTCCTATTTCTCTGATCTCTAAGGTTTTCACTCCTGTATTTGGCTCCATGTTTCTTATTTAATAAGACTGTTTAGAATTTTATCTACACAAAACCAAAACCAAAACAAAACCACTGCAGCCAGAGATATGCCCTTCTTCTCCAGGAAAATGCTCAAGTGATCTAAGTCAGTAATTAAGCAATGTGATGTGAGGCTTGCCTAGATGGCCCAGCTTTGTTGGGGAGCAGACTCAGATTGTCACTCCTATCTAGTATCTTGAATTTGGGAACAAGATCCTGCAAGTGAAATGTTTGGGATCCACTGGGGAAATGGTATGTTAAAGCATGGTGCCTGTAACACATGAAAACAAAAAGCTATGTTTACTTTTACGTGACATCCACAGTGCCTTTAAATTTCTGCTTAGATATCTTTCCCCCACCAAAGCTCTAAACAAAGCTTTATTTATGCTAAAATTATAAAATCTGACAAATGACCTCACTGCAGAATAATGACCCTGGGGGTTAAAACCTAACTTGTTAAGGAAAGATGTCATAATGGGAAAATAGCTTGCCTCATTTACTGTGCTGGTTTGTGATAGAGTGCCTTGTAAAGCAAAATTCCTATGAGATTACAGATGACCTTGCTCAGTTGGTCAACACAGAAAGAATGTTGAGACAAACTATCTTCCAAGATAGTCTGTCTTCCTTTGGGCAAACAATATCAGGAAGGAGAGACAGCTGCCACAACTTCCGCATTTGGAAGCCGCTCATCCTGCCCCTATAAAGGATTTAGGCCAGCTTCAGCCCTTGGCAGACAGCTCTGTTTCCTATGGGACAGGAGGCTGCCTCTCAGTTTGTGTGCTAATTAAGCACAGTTCCATCTGTTGAAGGTCATATTCTGGTCTCTTCCTGCATTTTATCTCTTTATGCTGCCTCAGAAATCCAGCAACGTTGGTGGTAGGGTATGTTTGTATTTTCCCTGGAGGTGAAGAACAGCCACTTTGGTCCAATGAACATCCTCATTTCAGGTATGAAGAGGCCTGGAATTGGGAAATAACACAGTGAGTATATTTCTGAGATGTTTGGTAATCCTATCTGTGAAGGTAAGTGTGGTCAGGGAAAAAGTCTATAGGGTTACATTAATAACTCCCTACATTTGGGGAGTTACTGCTTTAATAGCTGAAATCCCAGTGAGCTCAATTTAACTATTTTCTACTGGGTACAGTCCTGAGAATTAGATGGAACTTAGTATGTCACATGATTACCAACACATCTGTTTGACAACAGTTCCTTAAAATGAGAGCAGATACAATTGGGAAATGATTGGGGTGGACTCATAATAATAATAATAATAATAGCAATAATTTGGTCCAAATATGGTGGCACATCTAACAAAATTAAAATGTTTATGATCAGACTGTTTCTCCTGCTACTATTGCAAAATAATTTTCGATGAGCTTCAGGCTTTAATTGCTTTGGTTTGTTAAAAACATCCCCTTTCTTTCTCCTAGGGATAGCATCTATTATGAGCTTCCATCTTATCATTAAAGTCTGGTGTTGAACATTGTAATGAACCACCCCCTGACTCAGTGTGAAGATTCGTCCTGAACATTTAAAAATTAAGAAATGAGAGGTGTAGGGTGAAGGGTTAATGACCTAAAAACTTCAGGCTAACTGAGAAATTCCCAGCAGGAAAGCTGACAGGCTGATAACATCTGTAGGCTTTTAGGAGCTAGGAAGCACCTGACAAGGAAGTCCATATCCTAAGAACCTCCATTAGAATTCGTGAGCAGGGAAACTCCTGACAAGGAAGTCAAAGTACAGATAACAACCTCCTTTAGAATTTATGAGCTTAGGAGTGCAGAAAATAAATCTACTGATAGAATCTTCGATCCCAAAAGATTCCTTCTGTCCTAAAAAATCCCAAGCCCCTGCATTCTGGTGTCTCCACTCCCACAGACAGACAGCTGCCCTTCATTGCTCTAAATCAAGGGCCATCTGCTTCTGTTGAGGTTGGTCTCCCCTTACTTTTATTTTCACATCACCGCTGTCGATATCGACTTAATAGACTTAATACGGGGAGCAGAGGAAGCCCTGGGTGAGTGTAGTCCTGAATGAATATGTGTTTTGACATAGGAATGGCCTGTGGAGGACTCCAAGGCCGGCCCCTGAGAAACAGGCAAAACTGTTACTCAAATGGGCCAGGCTCAAGAGAAATGGCAAAGTTTCCTAGGACTTCCAAGGATGAGTGTTTATGCATGAGTGATCTCTCTCTCTCTCTCTCTCTCTCTCTCTCTCTCTCTCTCTCTCTCTCTCTCTCTCTCTCTTCCTTTTTTCTCTCTCTCTCCTTCCCTCTCTCTCCCTCTGTGCATATGTATGTATGCATGTATGTATGTATGCATATACATATATGTGTTTATACGTCACACTTTGCGCACTGCATCAGTGGATTTCCAAGTTGATTCAGCACAGAAAATTTTCATGAGTTATGTTTCTTTTTGTATGTCCAAATTTAATCAATGCTATGCCCTAAAATTATAAAATATTAAAGAAAACATATCATGGTGTGTATTCTTAGTAATACTTTACCCATTTTTCCCAAAATTATCATAAATAAAATTGTAACATAAAACAGCTTTGAAGTGCTGTATATTTTTTCTTCCTTACAGCTGGTATTCTATCATAACAGTAACACACATAAAAAAAAAAAAAGGATATACAAAGTCTTAATGAACTTCTTGCTAACTCCAATATCTCCTCATTTGATGCATCCAAGAAGGTATAAGAAGGTATGAAGGTCAAAAGTTCAAATAAGTCTATAAAAAATTTTAATCCATTCTAAAATATAACAAATTTCCATCATTCACATATATTGGTCTAATAACATTCAGTTAGTTTGCTGCCTTTTGTGTTTTGGATAGTGACAAAGAGAAAATTAATATGGTGATGCAGAAATGCTGATGAGAGAAATCCAGACAGTCTTTGTTAGGGTTACTACTGATGCAGTGAAACACTGTGACCAGAAGGAACTTGCAAAGGAAAGAGTTTTTTGGCTTTCACTTCCACAGTGTTCATCATTGAAGAAAATCAGGACAGTTACCCAAACAGGGCAGAAATGTGGAGGCAGGAAATGATGCAAAGGCCATGGAGGAATGCTATTTACTGACTTGTTCCTCGTGGATTGCTAAGTCTGTTATTCACAGCACTCAGGACTACCACATAAGGAGTGGTATCACCCACAATGAGCTAGGCACTTCCACACCAATCACTAATTAAGAAAATATACTACAGGATAGCCTATAGCCTGTTTTATGGAGGCAGTTTCTTAAGTGATGTTCCCTCCTTTCAGATGACTCTGGTTTATGTCAAGTTGACATAAAACTAGCCCACACGGGGGCCTGACTCTCTGCCCTATGCCATGGTGTTATAGCATATGTGACTATAACAACCACTTTAGGTTGCCTCAGAAGAGGGAGGCACACTAGATGCCATTTCATTTCTCCTCTTGTTACATTTCAAAAACCAGAAATGCCTAATCAAAGCTTGCTCAATTAATAATTGATCAGTTGGCGGTGGTGGTGGTAGTTCTTTCTTTCTTTCTTTCTTTCTTTTTTTTTTTGGTTTGTTTGTTTTTAGTATTTAACTAGTACTTTTTTTTGCTTGTTTTACATTTTCCTTCATAACTTTGTAAATATGTTGGTAATGTAGAGTCTGAGCTTTTAGATCTAGCTCTTGTCACAAGCATTTTTAAACTGCTGAAGAATTGCAGGGCATCCAAGAGCAGCAATGTGAAAATACACAGTACTAAATATAGACACAAGCAGCAGAACAGACTGTGGGCTTCAGTGATCTTTTTCTTCATGTTTTCCTGTCTTCATGTGCAAGTTCCATTTAATTGGAGACCCTTCAAAAGACTAATGAGCACTGGGTAGCTCAGATTTGACAGCCTATTTTTGGAAAAAGTAAACACAGTTACAGCCTCATGGATCTGGCACTGCTGAAACATAAACATGTGATCTCTTGACTTTCTCAGTATATAAGTTCCTCTAATAAGTGTAAGCTTCTTTCACTCTTACTGGTTTCAGAAACAGTAACTTTCTAAACACAAGTATTTCTTACCCAATGTCTGTATGTATTTTCACTTGCAGGGCATGGAAATGATTTACAATACTTGATCATAGTTATATATTTAATAGAATTTGGAGACAATAGCCTGGTCCGTTAATGTTTTTCACCCCTCCTGTTATGTGAACTAGAAGTCATTTGCAGTACTTGAAGAATTAAAATTCCTTCCTAAAACAGTAGGCTATATTGGATTTTTTTCCTTTTCTTTGTATGACCTGAGCTGGATATCTGGTATTATGTGGAAAGACTGAGCTGGAACCCCTATAACTTAACATAAGTAGTTGGACTCATTTTATTTAAAAAAATATTATTAATTTTATGTATGTGGGCACATGTGCATGTGCCCATGTGCCATGACGTTCATGTAGAAGTCAGAGGCAATTAGCAGGAGTTGGTTCTCACCATCTACTATGTGGGTTCCAGGAATAAAACTCAGATCATCAGGGTTGGCAGTCAGTTGGTACCTTCTCCCACTGAGCCATCTCTCTAACCCCATTGTTTGAATTCATTTTAATGACACCAGAGCACACTGGACAATTTTCTATTATATGCAAAGGAATTCAAACCTTTCAATTTTATTTCTCAGCAGTATAATTTTTTATCTTAAATAGCATTAAAAAGTCAGTCATAAATCTGTAATTTGATTATCATTTTCTACATGAAGAGAAAAGGCATGACATCTCTATAAACTAACACAGAAATGACTATATATATATTTCTATGTGTACATACTCAAACACATTTTTTAAAGCAGCAGGCAGGAGGTGCTACTGGTAGCATAGCGGTTGGAAATAAATTGCACAATGCTGGGAAATTTTCTTAATATAAATTTCACTGAGCTTGTTCTTTACAACTTTATGCATGTGTAATATATATTCTGATTATTACAATCCCTGCCCTCTCTAATTTCCCCATACCTATTGCCCCCTCCTCCATACAAGTCCCTTTTCCACACTCATCATTTCGTTGTTGTTTTGTTTTGTTTTGAGATCCATGAGTTTAATCAGTATCATCTATATTACAGAAGATTTAGAACTATCATCTGGAGCCTGGTGGGGTCCTCAGAACAAAAACAAAAAAAAACTGAAAAAAACTGTCCCTCCTGCTGAATCCATTGCTAGTTCAAAGCAGGAAGAGGTAGGAATCCATAAGCTCCTCCCTGATCTATGATAAACTATTGACAGGTCCAGATTTTTGTAAGCATAGTATAGGCAGTCATACCTGCTGTGAGATGATGGCTGAAAGGGCTCTGCTATGCCAAGAAGACAACATTTCATAGCCAAGCCCTTCTTCCTATCTTCCATCTATCATATGTTTTCTGTCTCCACTTCCACAATGTTCCCTAAGCTTTATAGATAGCAGTATCAATGCCCTGTTTAGGGTTCAGAAACCAAACGTCACTTATTCTCAGCACCTTGAGCAACTGTAAGCCTCTTCATTCATGACTATTCATTACAAAGAGCAGATTTTCTGATTCATGCTAACAGCAAAACTAGTCTTTCGGTATAGACATAAACATTTAGAAGTCAGTATGAGGCCTTGTTAATTTGGTAATTTAGAATCTATAATGCAGTAAATTCTCCACTCAGAGCACAAGACCTCTTAAGTCATGGCTTTTTGACCAGATTTATAGCATGCAACATGTGTATCTTCTTGTGGAGTGAACCTCAAATCCCAAAAGAAAGCTATTGATTATTCCCTAAACAGTGGGCACATTTTGCCCAAGAGATTGGTATGAATTTCACAATGTTCATAGCTCTGAAAAATCATTGATGTCAAAAGGAATGAAATCAAAGACCCAGTCTTAAATCCACACACCTATGTGTAGCTAGAGTTTTCCTGCCTGGCCCACAGTCAGGACAAATCTCTCTCACCTGCCAGTCCCACAGCCTCTCAGACCCAACCAAGTAAACACAGAGACTTATATTGCTTACAAACTGTATGGCCGTTCCAGGCTTCTTGCTAACTGTCCTTACAGCTTAAATTAATCCATTTCTATAAATCTATACCTTGCCATGTGGCTTGTGGCTTACCAGCATCTTCACATGCTCATTTGTCATCGTGGCTGGCAGTATCTCTGACTCAGCCTTCCACTTCCCAGCTTTATTCTCCTCCTTGTCCCACTTATACTTCCTCCTGCCTTACTACTGGCCAATCAGTGTTTTATTTACCAACCAATCAGAGCAACACATTTGCCATACAGAACCTCCCACAGCACCTATGGACACCAGATTTTTTATAAAGAAGTCAGAATTATACAGTGAGGAAAAAAAGCATCTTCAACAAATGGTGCTGGCATAACTTAATGTCAGCATGCAAAATACAAATAGATCCATGTCTATCACCCTGCACAAAACTCAAGTCCAAGTGGATTAAAGACCTCAACATAAAACCTGTGGGGAACATTCGTGAATATAGAGACAACTTCCTGAACAGAACACCAGTAGTGTAGGCACTAAGATCAACCTTTAATAAATGGGACCTCAAGAAACTTAAAAGCTTCTCTAAAGCAAAGAACACAACTATCAATAGGACAAAATGGCAGCCAACAGAATGGAAAAGAATTTTTTACCAATTTCACATCTGACAGAGGAGGTGATTTTCAAAATATATAAGGATCTCAAGAAACTAGATATCAACAAAATAATTAATGCAATTAAAAATGGGTTATAGATCTAAACAGAGAATTTTCAACAGGGTAATCTCAAATGGCTGAGAACGAAGAAAATGTTCAAAATCCTTAGCCATCAGGGAAGTGGAAATCAAAATGCCTCTGAAATTCTATCTTATACCTATCAGAATGGCGAAGGTCAAAAACACAAGTGACAGCTTATGCTGGCAAGGATGGGGAGCAAGGGGAACACTCCTTCATTGCTGGTGGGAGTGCAAACTTGTACAGCCATTTTGGAAATCAATATGGTGGTTTTTCAAAAACCTGCCTCAAGATGCAGCTATACCACTTCTAAGCATATACTCAAAGGACACTTCATCCTATCACAAGGACACTTGCTCAACTAATGTTCATAGCAGCTTTATTGGTAATAGACAAACTCTGAAAACAACCTAGTTGCCCTTCAACCAAAGAAGAATGGATAAAGAAAATGTGATACCTTTACACATTGGTGTATTACTCAGTTGTTAAAAAAAATAACCACATAAAATTTGCAGGCAAATGAAGGGAACTAAAAAAAATCATCCCGAGTGAGGTAACCCAGACCCCAAAAGACAAACAGGCTATGTAAACACTGATAAGTGAACATTAGCTGTAAAGTAAAGGATAACCCTGCTACAATCCACAGACCCAGAAAGAATAGGTAGCAAGGAGTCAAAGCAAGTAGTACATGACTTTCCCAGAGAATGAGAAATAGAATAGATATTGAGGGTGGACTGGGGTAGGGTGGGGATGGAAACAGGAGGGATCAGGTGAGGAGAGGATGGAGGGAGAGTGTACTGAGAGAGACAACTTGAATGGAGGCCATCTCTCAGACAAACTAGAAACCTAGTGCAATGAAAACTACAAGGAATCTATGAAGGTGACCCTAACTAAGACTACTAAAGGGGGATATGGTACCTTAACTGGCCATCTTCTGTAACCAGGAAAGACTTTCAGTGGAGGGATTGGGACACACATAGCCATGAAACCTTTGACCTACACTTTGTCCTGCCTACAATATGTGCTGAGGTAGAGGTGATGCAAAAATTGTAGGAGTGGCCAACCAATGAGTTGTCCAGCTTGAAATCCATGGTATGAAAGGGAGCCCAATCCTGACACTGCCTGGAGGGCCAGGATCCGTAAACTGGATTGCCCAGATACCTGTCATAGAACCAAACACAACTAGCAAAATAATTCAATGAAATGATTCCTAATGACATTCTGTTATACTTGTAGACAGGGGGCTAACATAATTTTATCAGAGAGGCTTCATACAGCAACTTCTGGAAACAGATGCAGAGATCCACAGCCATAATTTAGATGGAGCTAGAGGAATCATGCAGAAAAGGGGATGAAGGATTGTAGAAGTCAGAGGGGTCAGGGACACCAAAAGAAGACTCACAGAATCAATTAACCTGGCCTCATAGGGGCTCATAGAGACTGAACCAACAACCAGGGAGCCTACATGAGTCTGACCTATATGTTATAACCATATATGTAGTGGTTGTGTACCTTGGTCTTCTGGTGGGACCCCTAATTGGAAGCAGGGCTGTCTCTGACTCTTTCCCCTGCTTTTGGGACCCTTTCCTCTTACTGGGATGCCTTGTCCAACCTTAATACAAGGGGAAGTGCTAAGTCTTAGTGCAACTTGATATGCCATGTTTGCTTGAAATCTAAGGGAGGCCTGCCCCTTTCTGAAGGGAAATAGAGGAGGAGTGGGTGTGGGGAGAGGAATGAAGGAGAAGAGGAAGAGGAAACTGCAGTCAGGATGTACTATGAGAGAACAATAAATTAAAAATTAAAATAAACAAAAAATTGATGTGTTCCCCCCCAGGAACATTCACAGCATATTGCTGTACTTTGATACATAAAGTGAGCTAATTTCTAAGTGGCTGGGTACCAATACAATCAAATCAGGTTTTGTGAAAATTTTCAGATACTCTTTGAGCTACTTACCCCACCCATTGAATTTTACAAAATGTATTTCAAATCCAGGAAGGCAATATGAAAGCTAGTCAGCAAGGAAGAAGCTTCCAGCTCATTCCCAGCTTGGTTTCTTTACACTTTCAATCACAGTGTATGATACCTTCATCAATAGACTTTATAAATGATTTCTGCTGAGCAACAACTTACTCCTTTTAATGACCTCTTAAATATCCCAGAATATTTTCCTCATAGTTAATAATTCTGTGACAACTCACTTTCTTTACATTTATTTTTATTTATGATTGTTATGGAAGTCAGAGGACAACTTTGTTGAGTTGGTTCTCTCCTTCCAATTTTACCTGGCTTCTGGGGATTAAACGTAGGTCCTCAGGCTTGCTTGACAAGCACTTTTATTTATGGAACCAAACAGCCTTCAGGAAAGTATTCTTTTGCTCCATCACGTCTTCTTTCTTTTTCTCTATGGCTTCTAAAGGTTACTTATGATGGTTCCTCTTAATAGAGTTATCATTATAAATAAAATAGTGTTAGAAAAATACTTAACTCATTCCTCTATTCTACCTTCCTAGGAATGAATAATTATGCACTATGATAACTTGGGTTGTTGTTTTATTTAAGCCATCTGCAACTTGATCTACTTCAAGATGTAAGAGCTGGAAAATCAGACAAGTGTGAATTTCTGTTAAAGTCTCATTTCTTCCATTTTGTTCTGCATATGAATATATATGTGTAATTAGTGTTCCACAGGAAAAGATCTTAGTTCTAAGTGTAATATACTTCCCTACCAGATGATGGCAAGGGAGGCTTTAGAGGCTACCAAAACAATATAGGCCACCACCATTGCTCTTAGTTGCCCCCCAAACTTGTTGGCAAGATTCTTCTGATGATGATATGGTACACTTTGCTCACACAACATAGAGCAATTGTTCTGGATAGGTTTACATCAATTTGACACAAGCTAGAATTATTGGAAAGGAGGAACCTCAATTGAGAAAATGCCTCCATAACATCTAGTTGTAGATCATTTTCTTAATCAGTGATTGATGGGTGATGGAACAGCCCATTGTAGGTCTTGGGTTGTATAAGAAAGCAGGCTTACTATACCATGGGGAGCAAGCAAGTATGCAGCACCCTTCCATTGCCTCCGCTTCAGCTCCTGCCTCCAGGTTCCTGGCCTGTTAGAGTTCCCAATTTCTGGCTTCCTTCAATGATGGTCCACAGTATGGAACTGTAAGCCAAATAAACCCTTTGCACTCCAATGTTCTTTTTAAAATTGTATTTATTTATTAATTAATTGATTTTTTTCAAGCCTGATCAGAGTTTCTCCTCCCAGCACCCCCCTATCACAACCTCCCCTGTCCAACCTCAATCAACTCCTCCTCCTTTCTTTTCAGAAAAGGGCAGGCCTCTCATGAATATCATCCAGCTGTGGTATATCAAGTTTCAGTGAGACTAAGCACCTGCTCTCCCATTGAGGCTGAAAAAGGCAACCCAGTAGGAAGAAAGGGTCCCAAGAACAGGTAAGATGGTCAGAGATAGCCCCTGATTCCACTGTTAGGAGTCCCGAAAGAAGACCAAGCTACACAACTGTAACATATGTGCAGAAAACCTGGCTCAGTTCCGTGCAAGCTCTCTGGTTGGCCGTTCAGTTTCTGTGAGACCCTCTATGCCCAGGGTAGTTGATTCTGTGGGTATTCTAGTGATGTATTTGATCTCTCTGGCTCTTACAATCCTTCCTCCCCTTCTTCCTCAGGTTTCTCTGAGCTCCACCTAATGTTCTGCCTTGGGTCTCTGCATCTGTTTCCATCAGTTGCTGGGTGCAACCACTCTGATGACAACTGATGTCCCTGCTTCTTAACTGTAAGCAAGATCTCCTTAGTTGAGATTTTGGTAGTAGTTTCAACAAAATTGTAATTATGTATAAGTTATGAACATCATGAGGGTATCACACCAGAAGGATGAGGAGTAAAATCTGCCATGACTAGCAGTAAAATGAAACCATGACCTTCTTATTTAACTTTTATAATTTATTTTATTTTATTTATGCTTAAGTCTATTTTAGTATGTGTACCTGAGTGCAGGGGCCCACAGAGGGAAGAGGTGTTGAACCCCCTTGAAGCTGGAGTTACAGTTGTTTTGACTTGTCTGGTATGGATGCTGGGACCAAAACTCTGGTTCTCTGCAAGAGTAGTGGATATTGGTAACTGCTGAGCCATCTCTTCAGCCCTATTTACATATTTCTTAACAAATAGGGATTAAAAAGAAGAATCCCGTTAGATTAAGCCAATCTACAATTCCTAATTTACTGCTCTATCTTCATAAGGGAAGAAACACTTGAATTTGATTTTGAAATATGAATAGGATATTTTCAGACACAGAAAAGACAGGAAATTTTAGACAGAGAGAGTACACACCATGCTGAAATTTTAAAAGTAATAATATAAAAATGTTTGGAGAAAAGTACAAAAAGAAAAATGGAAACAAGTCTGTATATATCAAGCTTGAAGTCAGACTGTCCATTAAACAATTAAAGGAATAGTTGAAATGGAAAGACATGATATAATTGAAAATTTATGTCAGTTGTTATCATGGAGACTTTGAGGATGAACTTAGGTGGAAGTAACAACTAGACATAATTAACACTTTTTAGTAGGTCACATTTACAGATTATTCATATAACCTTCAATGTATCAAATGGTACACCACTTACACTCACTCTTTGGTATGTAGATGTGAACATCTATCAGGAATGCTGGTAGTTGAAAGCACACATCTGAGTGTGTTACGCCTCAGAAATTTCCCTCACTTAAAAGAAAACCACTCATGCATGATTTTTCTCCTTTTCCCATGCACAAACTTGGCCTGGTAGTGGTCAGTACAAAGCTAGGAAGGTACAGTTCTTTTCCCTAACTTTTAGTAACCTGACAGCTTGTGTCAGTTTCAGAATTCTGAGATCAACAAAGGCTTCTGTTGTAAGGGCATCCAAGTTCAGCTTTTTATTTCTCTACTTACAGTCTTGATTCTATGACTCCTTACAGATATGATTCAACATTCCCTGCATGCAGCCAACAAGACAAAGCAACAGCCTACAGAATGGGAAAAGATCTTCACCAACCCCACATCTGACAGAGGGCTGATCTCCAAAATATATAAGGAACTCAAGAAATTAGACATCAAAATGCCCAACAGTCCAATTAAGAAATGGGCTATAGAACTAAACAGAGAATTCTCGACAGAGAAAGCTCAAATGGCTGAAAGACAAATGCAAATGAAAATGACTCTGAGATACCACCTTACACTTGTCAGAATGGCTAAGATCAAAAACACTGAAGACAGCTTATGCTGGAGAGGATGTGGAGCAAGGGGAACTCTCCTCCACTGCTGGTCGGAATACAAGCTTGTACAACCACTTTGGAAATCAATATGGGACTTTCTTAGAAAATTGGGAATCAATCTCCCCCAAGACCCAGCTATACCACTCTTGGGCATATACCCAAGGAATGCTCAATCATAACACAAGGGCACTTGCTCAGCTATGTTCATAGCAGCAATGTTTGTAATAGCCAAAACGTGGAAACAACCTAGATGCCCTTCAACTGAAGAATGAATAAATAAAATGTGGTACATATACACAATGGAGTACTACTAAGCAGAGAAAAACAATGACATCATGAAGTTTGCAGGCAAATGGATGGATCTAGAAAAAATCATGCTGAGTGAGGCAACCTAGACTTAGAAAGACAAACATAGTATGTACTCACTCATAAGAGGATACTAGATGTAAAGAAAGGAAGACTAGACTGCTACTCACAACTCCAGGGAGGCTAACTAGAAAACAGGACCCTCAGAAAGACATAGGGATCACCCAATGACAGAGAAATGGATGAGATCTACATGAGCAAACTGGACGTGAGTGGGTATAATGAAGGGCAAGGGTTGAGGGAAAGAGAGCTTAGGGGAGTGGGAGATCCCAGCTGGATCAAGAACAGAGAGGGAGAACAAGGAAAAAGAGACCATGATAAATGAAGACCCCATGGGAATAGGAAGAAGCAAAGTGCTAGAGAGGTCCCCAGAAATCCACAAAGATACTTTCACAATAGACTACTGGCAGTGGTCTAGAGAAAGCCCGAACTGACCTACTCTGTTGATAGGATGGCCAAACACCCTAACTGTCATGCTAGAAATCTCATCCAATGACTGATGGAAGCAGATGCAGAGATCCAAGTCCAGGCCCCAGGTGGAGCTCCAGGAATCCAATTGGCAAGAGGAGGGATTGTATGAGCGAGAATAATTGAGACCAAGATTGGAAAAAGCACAGGGACAAATAGCCAAACTAGTGGAAACACATGAACTACGACCTAATAGCTGAGGAGCCCCCAACTGGATCAGGCCCTCTGGATAAGTGAGACAGTTGATTAGCTTGAACTGTTTGGGAGGCACCCAGGCAGTGGGACCGGGACCTGTCCTTAGTGCATGAGCTGGCTGTTTGGAACCTGGGGCCTATGCAGGGACACTTTGCTCAGCCTGGGAGGAGGGGACTGGATCTGCCTGGACTGAATCTACCAGGTTGAGTTGAATCCCCAGGGGAGTCCTTGCCCTGGAGGAGATGGGAATGGAGTGTGGGCTGGGCAGAGGGCGGGGGGGGGGGACGGGAGGAGGGAGGACAGGGGAATCTGTGGCTGATATGTAAAATTAAATCAAATTATAAAATTTAAAAAAAATTAAAAAAAACAGGATGAAGCATGCAATTACTGTAGCAAGTAAGGTATCAGTCAGAATACAAATTTCTTCTTTTCAAAATAGAAGATAATTTTCTCAAAGACTAGGATGTTTGAAAGTGAAATAACTGTGTTCATTCTTTTTCAGTATACAGAAAAATAAAACACGATGACAGCCTATATGTGAGTGTAAATGCTTTACTAAAACATCATATTTTGTTTGCTTAAAATTTCCTTTTTTACCAGGAAAATATGACAGGAATTACATCCAGTAAACTAGAACATCCTTCACTTGCAAAATGGGTGGATGGTTAATGCCAATGCATTTACATGTGTGTGATCTTCCATTTCTACACTTTCTAGGCTGAGTAAACTGTTTTCTGATTAACATTATTTATCAGAAAGACATTCACCCATGTTGAGTGTGGTCTTAGTAATCTGGAGGTATATCTCTCTGCATGATCCAACTGGAAACTTTTTCTCTCTAATCAGAATTTCCTCTTGTTTTCAAAAGCTGTAATTCATTTTGTACTTGCTGATTTTATGGTCTTATTTTGAATAATTTAATATAACTTAGTTAAGAAAGTCATGTTTTCTTATGAATCATATGGACGATTGATAAGAGTCCTGTGCTGAGAGTTATTGTTCTGTGCTTCCTTCATTTTTTTCTCCTACTTAGTGGGCAACTAAGGCTCAACTTTAAGTTTTCACTTATAAAATTAAATATACAAGAATCTGGATGTTGTGAAAGAAGGATCACTTTCCCTGTAGTTGTGTCTTTTCCTCTCCAAACTACATTCTAGTGAAAGTTTGCAATCTATTCAGTAAGCCAGGTCCTTATATTATTAAAGACATTCCTTTTCAATTTTCTTCTCCTTCTACATATATCGAGTTTAATACCTATTCTTCTGTAGATCCATATCTTGGACCTTAAACTTATGTCACTGATTTAAAATAATCTTCTCACAGACATTACTGATAGGATTTGGCTACTGTTACTTTACTTATCTCAGGAATTTTAAATTGTTTTCTACAAAATTAAAAATAATAAACAAAACAATACATAATAGAAGACTGTCCTCAATAGCAGATAAAATTCTCCTTAGCTAGGCACTATCCTATAGCAAAAATGATATCCTCATACCTAAAGAGATTGAAATTTTTTTTCATTCTTTGTCTCTGAAAGGCAAGCTTTTTCCCCCATGAGCTTTTATCATTAAAAAGCACCAGCTAGATTTTGTTAGTTGGAATCCAATATCCCCTTAGGAGCAATTACAGCAATCTTATTTCTTTCTTAAATTTCTCATTCCCATTACATGGTGGGCTCTGACTGCTTCTGTCTTTGCCCCTGCTGGTACTAGAATTAGAAAACCTTTTAAAATATACCTCAGCCCAGATTAACTTCCTCTAGCAGTCACTACAGTATTCTTTATTCTCTTTCATACATTTCCCTAGACAGCATGACCTTCAGAAAATATGGTTAGGAAAAAAAAGGTTGTTTTGCTACACAAATTTAATGGCTAGAGAATACTGTAAACCTATATTTATACACTTATGGAAAATTTCACTTGATTATTTCCAGAGAGAAAGATTGGCTATTAAAAAAGAAAGAGAGTAAAATTGGGAGGGAGATATGTTGAAGTGTCTAATTGGAATTGGAGATGTAGTGTGGAAGAAGGATATGATCAAGATTTGTTGTATACATGTGTGAACTTTTGTAGAATAAACAAAATAGATTAAAACAGAAAATACAAAAAAAGATGAAAATCATTAATGCTTTTAGTCATTGAATCAACAAACTCAACAAAGTTTTCTGGGTTACTAAAATAGTATTTTCCTCATAGCATATAGCAGTTGATTATGAAAAACCAATAAGAAATATGACTCTAAAATCCTTCTATCTATAGTTTAGTTTTATTTGGCTCTATCCTTTCCAAATATTTATGAAGTGTTAACAAAGTTTAATGAATAGTATAATTATCAAAGTGATTATACAGCTAAGCATAATCACATTAATTGTGCAAGAACATTGAACTTGAATATCTCAATAACTCACAGAAACAAAGATTTAATTTTCAAGTCATTTTATTTATTATCTATTTACTAATTTGTTTATTAATTTATTTTGTGGCTCTAGAATTATATTCCAAGTTTTTATGCATACTAAGTGACTGCCCTACCATTAGGCTATATCCACTTTATACTCTTTACTTTTACTACAGGTATATGCTGTCTCTACTCAAAGATATCTTTTTTTGGAAAATCAGAATTACCAGAGTCCCTTAATGATATATTGCTACCTTATGAAAACTCAAACAAGATAAATTATAAGACATAATTTCAGAGCTGACTTAACTCACATCAAACATTACTGTATTTGTAATAGTATTATTTATATATACTTTATATATAACACAAATTATCCATTATCAAAATTATGTTATTAAATATCTCCCACAGACTCATGTGTGCAATATTTAATTCTCCAGTTCTAGAAACATTAGGAGATGGTGCCAGACTAGAAGAATACAGTTACTAGGGACCTATCCTTGAGGACAATGCCTTAACTTGAGTTTTTTGATCTGTCACACTTGTTCCCTCATTCCCTCTTTCTTTCTTACTATAAAGTGAATAGTCTTTTGCCATCGTGATATTCCTCAGCCTCAACCAAAGGCTCAGAAATCAACATAGCCAACTATTGGACAGAAATGTCTGAAATTATAAACCAAGATAAACTATTCCTCTCTTTAGATTGATATGTTAAGTATTTTGCAAAAAAAGCAAAAGTGAATAACGTAATTTATCATATGTAATTCAATGATATAAACTATATTCACAGTGTTGTATAAATTTGTTTTCCTTAGTTTCTAAATACTTTAATCACTCTGAAAAGATACCCTATACTCAGTAAACAAACATTCAATATTACCCACACCCACCTTGTGACCAGTCCCATTTGATTCCTGTGTATATGGATTTTCTTATTCTGGTTATTTTGTGTAAGTGGTATCACATACAATGTTATTTTGTATCTGGCTTCTCTCTTCAGTAAAGTGTTCTCAAGACTAAACCATTTATTCATTGTATGAATATAAGACCTTACATATACATTTATTAACAGACAGTTTACTACCAGTATTTGGTAATTATGAATAATGCTACATGAATTTTCATGTGCAAATATTTGTGTAAATATATATTTAATTATCTTGATTATATACTATGGGTGTTGTATAATATGTCAAATCTATTCAATGTGCTGAGGAAGTACCAGGCTATTTTTCTAAGTGACTGTACTATTTTATATTCAGACCAGAAATTAATAATGGTCATTATTTTGCTACCTCATTACAAATGTGTTTAGTGCCTTTTTGACTATAGTTACCCCAATGATTTTGAAGTGACATCTCATTTTGATGCATAGTTTCTTAATGTCAATGATATTGAACATCTTTACATGTGATTATTGGCTATACATAGATTGTCTGCAGAGTATTGTTTGGGTCCTTTATTCATTTTACATGTGTTGGTATATTGATGTTCATTGATCACATTCCAAAGCTCTTTGAGGATCTTTTCATTTTCTTGATTCATTTTGTTTCTGTTCTTCAGACAGGATAATCTCAGTTTAACCTATCTTTAGGTTGTCTGATAGTTCCTTCAAACACAAGCTGATGTTCAGTACCTCATTACAAACTATCCATTTGGTTCTCTTTAAAATAATTTATTATTAAATTTAAATTTTATTATTTTCTGGTTTTACAATCAGAATAATTTGCTACAAAATTTACAGTTGAAATGAGTAAGACAACATTTTCCTATACACCAAACAATAAATTAATTAGCAGTCTGTTTCCTTGGCATTAAAGGAAGAACATAGGTAAATCAAAACATCAAATTTAGTTTGGTTAAAACTTCCATGCCAAGCCGGGCGGTGGTGGCACACGCCTTTAATCCCAGCACTCGGGAGGCAGAGCCAGGCGGATCTCTGTGAGTTCGAGGCCAGCCTGGGCTACTAAGTGAGTCCCAGGAAAGGCGCAAAGCTACACAGAGAAACCTTGTCTCGAAAAACCAAAAAAAAAAAAAAAACAAAAAAAAACAAAAAAAACAAAACAAAAAACAAAAAAAAAAACCTTCCATGCCTTTTGTAGAAATATTCTTGGTAATTGGAATAACTTTTTCCTGTAAAATGATGGGGTAGGTAGTACCAATGTTGATTTTGATCATTCTCCATTTCCTTTGTTTTGATCAGCTGAATAAACTCCATTCTGAAGAACAACATAGTAATAAACACTGTTTTCTATATTCTGGAGTTAAAGTAGGTTAAAAAAAATGACAAAAATCTGTGTGCCTACAGAGCTGACAGCATAGTTGAGAAGCAAAAGGAAACTAACAAAATGAATGAGTAAAGTGATGACAAATGTTAAATGTTTACAAAAATAAAGTATCCATTAGGGTTGGGAAATGCCAAAAGAATGTGGGAAGGTAGAGAAGGATGGTTGTGAATAGACTGACCGTTGATGGATAAGAAAGCCTGTTGAGCTGAAAAGGAGACTTATTTTTCCAAAGAAAACTCTATTACAGAACTATCCATTTTGATGTCCCAGAAGTGATTTAAATCACATGTTTGAAGGTCAGGAAAAGCTTAGTCAGTTTGTAAAATGACTAAGTTGTAACTAATGGCATGACAATTTTTTCATCACCATATCTGATCAACAAGCATCAACTATGGACAATAATTTGAGATTTTCTTAGAAACAGACCTTTCATATACTTCTTGGACAATTTGGTTACCTTGAATAATTTTAGTTGAAGCACTACTTCAAATTGACCATCATTTGGAATCAACATTTTCCAAATGGGCATTGTAGTTAATAGACCGGAAATCAAAATTCCACCTATGTGTGTTACTTATGGTAATTCTGGACATGTGTTAACAGGTTAGCTAATCAAAATTTCAAAATCTGTAATAGAATATGGAAATAAAGATATTTAGTGAATATTCCTCTGATTCTCAACCACTAGGAGAACAGAGAAAGGGAGGATTAGATAGAAGGGAAAGCTAAATTTCACTTTCCTGTGAGAAGCTCAGTATGTGGGATAGTACTTCACAGTTGCCCCAAGTTGGGCCAATATGGGAATACATTTTTTTTTCATTTAACTCAATGGAAATGTATGTAGTACAGAAAATCTATGTAACTGTTTGACAAAACAGAGCTGACAGTAACAAAAGGGTCATTGGCACACATAGAATTATTCTGCAATATTCTGAATAACACAAGGATAGTAAAAATAATGAATTTTTTTTTTTAGAAAAAGGGAGATTTTCCAAATGAAAATTCCACATCAGAATATGAAAGTAGCTATGACTAACATTTAAAGCCTCCTCTAAGGAAATTCAACTATTTCAAACTTATAATTACTCACTGTATCCCAGACAATATTTTTATGTTTTGAAGTCATGATATTTGAAAACTATGCTGAACATCAGTTTAATCTTAATTTTCAACTTGTGAAATATTTCTAGATGAAAACAAGGCTTTGTTATAAACATTAATTTTAAAATCTTGGGAAAGCCCCCCCCCCCAGAAGATATAGTTCCTGCCATTGATCTTTCAATCCATCACATCATAAAACAGAAAACAGTGGCTTTTATTTTTCTTCTATAATTCATAAGATCAAGTGTGGCAAAATATTTAAAGAAAGAGAGCTCTAACATAGAATTAACTTTTTCTTCAAATATGTAGAAGTGTGGAGGAAGCTCCTTACTCCGTACAGAAATTGACCTATTGATTATTGTCCAATGTTAACACTTAGTATTCTAAGCACTATAATGAAATCTGCCATTAATCCATATCTTCAAATATTTTGCTGTATTTTTTAAGACTCAGAGAATGTGAGAAAGATGTAGATATGTAAAGTGTATTGATCAGGATTTTTGTCATAAATTCAACATCATCTTTGGTGATGAGTATATAACAAGGATATCTCTCAGCTCACAGATCTGACAGGATGTTTAGAAATACACGATCAGAAAATAAAAACATGAAGCTTTATATGAACACACTGGTGCAAGCTTTATTCACTTTTTCTAAATTCAGACACACATGATAATTATTCCTTTCCTTTACTCTTGTGGGATTATCTAAAATCAAATTCTCAATTAGAGAACTGTATTGTCCTTAGGAAATGTCTGTTTTCTTCTTTGGTTTTCTGCTTTCGTTTTGTTTTCTTTTGTATTTATCACAATTTGGGTTCTGTCTTTCACAAATATTCTCTTCAGGAAAAAAAATCTAAAGAGGAAAGGTTGGAATTATGACCTGGGAAGTTAGTAACAATGGGAACTAGTAACAGTGCTTATTGTAATATCATCCCTTTGGAGTTTGGTATTGGATAGAAATTAATAGGAGTAAAGTAAAGATTTGAAGTGGCTAGAACAAGTTTATTGTTAGATAATGACATCAATTAAGTGAGACTAATTTCAGATAAATGAATATGAATCTTTGGTGGTCATATATGTATTAGAAATCTGATTTCTGTACTTCAAGAACAAATAAAACTTCTGTAGAGTTACCATACCTGGGATACTTTTACCTTTCTGTTCTACCATTCTGAGTGTATGGCCTAAAACCTTAAGGGAGTTTTCCTCTGCTGTGTGTTCATGAATCTATGGTATCTGAGAAATGAGTTTCAGAAGACAAATTTAAGACTCATGGAAGAAGACGTTACTTAAGGTAATGATAGTTTAATATTTAGGAAAGAAGATCAATGGAGAATAATATTAGGTGATGAGGAAGGATTAAATGTGGACAAAAGAATGCTTGAGTCATTAAAGATGTAAAGCCAATTTCTTTTCTAGTTTCATATCTTTTTTTCTTTTCTTATTTTTGGTGTTGTGTAAGTCCATGAAAATAGCATTGATAGCCCCACAACTCCAGCAGAAGCCTACTACTTTATGGGAGGTCATGTTGGTACCCAGAACCCCATGTAAGACCCTTTCCACAGACATCCAATGTTGTCTTAGAGCTCACCCAGTTTCCCAACAGCACCTCTATTGCCTCTTCTCGATACCCCAGGCCGTAACTCCAGCAAAAGCCTATTGCTCTTCTGGAGGCAATGCTCATGCCCAGAAACCCAGAGGCCATGCCAGCTCCCACAATCCCAGAACCTAAGAGGCAACTCCATCACCGAACACCCCAGAGGTCATGCAGGCCACCAAAAACACAGCAGAGACAACCTAATGGGCCTGAGGAATTACCAGTCACAGGAACTACAGGCCTTTCAAGAAAGAAGACAAGAAAGAAAAAAAATAAGTGAATAAAATGAATAAAACTGTTAAAGACATGAAATGGAAAACTCACTTATATGTGGATATTAGATGTAAAGTAGAAAATAATCATAAAATAATCATGCTGCGATTCACAGATCTAGACAGGCTATTAAACAAGGAGTGTAAGGCATGCATGAATCTTCCTGGAAATGGAAAATAGTGGGTAATCTGGAGACAGGTGGGAATGGGAACAAGAGGGATCAGGTAGGTGGATGGTGGAGGTAGAGAGTACTGGGAAAGGCAAATGGAATTGGAAGTCATCTCATGGATGAACTAGAAACCTAGTGAAATGGAAACTCCTGGGAATCTATGAGTGTGACTCAAGATTCCTAGTGATGGTGCATAAGGAGCCTCACTGGATCATCTTCTCTAAGCAGGCAAGACTTCCATTGGAGGGACTAGGACACCAACCCAGTCACAAAACCTTAGACCTCAAATTTGTCCTGCCTGCAAAATGTTCTAAGGTAAAGGTGGTGCAGAAATTGTGGGAGTGGCCATCCAATGAGTGATCCAGCTTAAGATCCATGCTGTGGGAGGATCCCACCCCTGACACAGACTGAGGTTGGATAGTCCAGAGACCTAGCATAGAAACAAACAAGATTGGCAAAAAACAAAACAAAACAAACAAACAAACAAACAAAAAACAGCTAATGAAATGATTCCTAATGACATTCTGCACTACTAGCAGGTAGGCAGGAGCCCAGCCTGTTAGTCATCAGAGAGGTTTCAACCAACAACTGCTGGAAACTGATGCAGAAACCCACAACTAATCATTAGATGGAGCTTGCAGGATCCTGCAGAAGAGGAGAAGGAAAGATTGGAGAATCCAGAGGAGTCAAGGAGACAAAAAGAAAACCCATAGAATCAACTAACCTGGACTCACAGGAGCTCACAGAGACTGAATCAACAATCAAGGAGCCTGCATGGGTCTGACCTAGGCTGTCTGCATGTATGTTACGGTTGTGTTGTTTGATCTTCTGGTGGGACTCCTAACAGTGGGAGCAGGGGCTGTCCCTGACTCTTTTGCCTTCCTTTTGGGACCCCTTTCCTGTTTTTCCAAAAGGATTGCCTTCTCCAGCCTTAATACAAGGGGAGGTGGCTAGTCTTATTGCAACTTGATATGCGGTGTTTGGTTGATACACGTGGGAGACCTACCCTTTTCTGAAGGAAAGGAAGAGGTGTGGATGGGGGAAACAGACAGGGAGTCAGGAGGGACTGGGAGGGAAGATGGGAGGGGAAACTGAAATCAGAATGTAATATATGAAAGATGAATAATATTTAAAATTAATAATAAAAAGAAATATATAATTGATAACAAAGGAAGAAAACCCTACGTGAAGCTCCGTGGTTTCAGAATGGACATTCTAACTGTATAGTTCACAGAGATGCATAGAGTTCAGGACTGGTCAAGTATTTGCTTGACTGACTTTCTTACTCTATCTGTGTGATATTTTTATTTGTGAATTCACTACAATAAAAAAAATAAATAGACTTCTCTATTAGCAGTAAAATGGGAATGGGATTCTAGCAACATGACTCCATGTCTGATGCTAAACTGACCAAATTTGTTAGTTTGGTCATAAGCTTAATACAGTGATGACTGCTGGTGTGTTCCTTTCCAAAAAGAGCCTGTTCCCTTGGCTTCCTCAGCTGTTGCCCTACTACCACTACAGCTCCTATCACATTAGATTTATCCTCACCAAAAGAGGACTGACACTTTTTAATGTATAGTGATTTCCCTTCCCAAAATAACAACCTTAACTCAGAGACCTTAGCTGGTTCTTAGGCCTGGCTACTTGAGATTCCCTGATTTCTGGTCTGAAAGTCAAGTCTCTGCCAAATGCTCTGCATTGTCTGTACTTTCATATTCTTTATTCTCTGCTGGAAACTCCTCTCATCCCCCCCTTTCCTGTGAACTTCTTCCCATTTCAAAGTAAAATAAAATATAATTGTCTCAAAAAAGATGAAACAGTTCTTTCATGACAGTCCCTGTTTTCACAGCATCGGCATACATGTAGACACTAAGATTCCAATTCAGTGTAGTTGTTTACTTGCCTCCATACCTATTTTGATAACATATGAGAGTAGATAGTGTACCTCCATCTTAAGGTCAGCTTTGATATTCAGTGAATAATTCAAAATAATTAATTTAGTTAATCTACATTATAAAACATTCAATAACTTATTTTATGTACCTAAGGAATTGTACTTGGGAAACATCTTCCCCTGTTTTGACCTATATTTTTCCCATACAGTTCAGATATCATTTATGTTTTGGAGCTCTCATTTAATCAGAATGTCTTCAATATTTAACAATTGAAAGAATAAGTGCTTTACAAATACAATTTGTTTCCACTTTTGTTTCAGTTTTGAAAATAGATTCAATATTTAGTATTTTTTGATAAAAGGTATTTCCTTAAACTAAATTGATCCAACCTGTGCTTGGTAAAAACATACAATTTAAGTACTTTTAAAATAAAGTCTGGAATCACAGTTTCACTACTAATTTTGCATACTAAGCTAAGTTATATATTATGGTTCTTCAATAGAATTGCCCATAAGAGAGACATCATGCCGTCTTCCCTTATTCCTTCACTATTTGCCATCATTAAATTGAAAAATTAAAAAATAAAAAAAGAAAAGAAATAAAGATAAAGAAGAGAGACAGTAAAATTAGCGGCCAGCAAAATGGATCAGTGGATAAAGGTTCTGACCACCAAACTTGATAGTCTAAGATCAATCCCTGGAACCCACATGGTAGGTAACTCTTGCATGTTATCCACTGACCTCATGGCATGAGCACCCCACCACATACCAATGAGAACACATAATAATATATTAATTTATTTTAAAAAAAATTAAAGAAAGGAAAAGGATAAACAATAAGAACTTAATGGAAAATTGTTTTAGCTAATGAAAGACTTGGAATATTTCAATATTCCATGAAGATCTGAAAGTTTCAGAAACAGTGATTTGGAAACTAAAGATTTTTGTAAAAGCATATGGGTAAAGAGGACAATGTGTTCCTCTTTAAATAAAAGTGGCATGTACTTCTCTTTCAGAATTTTGTAATATAAAATAACCAAGAAGATATAATAGAACACCAAATACTACAACTGCATGGAGTTCATCTTGGCAGAGTTGGAAGAACTCTTAAAGTGCAGCTGTGCCTCCTCACTGACTTTCCAGAGAATGAAATCAATAGAAAATGGCCTTTTTTTGCATTGGATTCTAGTGATTATTAAATGTCAATTGCTTCCCAATGTTGAAAGTAAGTGACCAATATTGATGTTTCCTTTAGTTCACCATCATCATGCTAATGAACTCTGTGTCCATGGACTTTTATTGTACTGACAGTGTGCATGATGAGAGGAATGCATCATATCACAGTTCCAAGTCCTCTGACAGCAGTTTCTGGATGCAAAACATATTCATAGAATCACAGGACACACCATATCCAACTTAGGATGGTTTTATTCCCATGACAAATTAATGTTGTATCCAAGTTTGCATTTTTGGAGTTCTGATGATGTCCCTTATAAGTACATAACCTACCTAGATGAAAGGATATGGAAGGGATAGTGTTTAACAGTGGTTTCTCACTTACATATGAATATAAGTGTGAGCAAACCAAAGCATATTATGATGTAAAGTACATGTTCTTCATTTTAAGTTCAGAGAAGTCATTCCAAGTCACTAAATGTGACAAGGTTTCCATATGTTTCACTTACCCAACACTATAATCATATGTTTAGCATCCATTTATACATATTCTATCAGTGAGTGTGTTTTTAAATGTGTACATGTGTGTGCATATACATTTGCTGGAGGGTGGGTGCATGACCAGAATTTGGGAAGAAGCTATTCACTTAAAGTATTTTACTTGCTGATGTTTGCTGGGTAGAGAAAAGAACATTTTTATTAAGAAAAGTTTTCCCACATGGTTATTTTAAACTATCTACAGGTATTAAAACCTAAAATTGATTGTCAAGTTGAACAATGAGTATTTCACATGTGTATATGTACACACACTCACATACACACACTTACACACACAAACACACATATATGTGTATATAATGAATAATGGGTTTTCTTTTATTATTATTGTAACATATCTAAGAACCCATAAATATATAAAAATACTACCTGCTGAATCCATCTAGTGTTACATAACTATATGAGGCATGAAAGTAGAAAAGAGATTTTGGAAATGAAATTAACTGTTAAGGGAGGTAAGAGGGAAAGGGAAGAGTAAATGTCAAAGTCAATGATACACGTGTATGAAAATATCCATATGAAAGTCACCACTATATGGAACTAATATAATGCCAATAAAATAAAAACTATGTAAGTAGTTTCTTATAGCATAAAAGTCTCAGCTACAGAAAGATTGATTCCTAGTATCTAAATTTTGGATCCTCATTGTACCACAGTGAAGAAGTTAGCCCAATCATATGATTGTCCCCAAAGCAAATATGAATGGATGTGCATAGAAAAATGATGGCAGCAGTCTCCCCAACATTCCTTATTCCTCACACAGAGAAATATCCTATTCCATGGTTCATTGAGAGCCAAGAGAAAGAATGTACATAAAAGAATAAGGTCACTGAAGGATGCACCTTGACCTCTTCAGGTACCTAAAGCTGCTTCTAGATTCTCTTAATTTGTTCCATCAACTTCCCTAGTCTTCTATCATTCATTATGCCTCTTTGTGCTTTTAATTGTATCAGTGCATCTGGTTATCACCTTTTCCTAGGGAAATCAACTTGGCTCCTTAACTCTTGCAAATATATTACTTTAGTTATCATGGAAATAAATGTTTTTTATCTGCCTAGTTATTACTGGTTTTGTAAAGAAGTGTAGTGGTGAGGGGTTTTCAAACAGTTAATAACTTTTACTGTTTCATTATCACTAAAACATGTCTTAAATTATTCACACCTTGTCTTGAAGGGGTCAATTTCCTTTCAAATATTCCTATTTGTGCCATGGTTTTCTTTTATTCATGTACCTTGACTTTGACCTTGTTTCTAACTAAATAGTATCTTGGCTTATATTAAGAGATTTTCCCCTTTCCTTGCCCTGGTGATGCTATAACTTTTCCTGTATTAACTATTAATGAAGGGCACCATGCATAGATTGCTTTTCTCTGACTTCTAAATTCAATCTATTTCAGAATGTCAGAAAAACCTCAGTTCACCCTGGAACACCACATTGTCAGCATGCCCCACTATTTCCTGTTTCTGATATTTATTTCAAGATGTGGGGTTCAAGCAGAAAATAGCTGATGATAATGAGGTGCAATTATTTTTTAAATGGAATAATACTTATGCAATGAATCTAAATGCAAATAGACAAAGAGTCACTTGTAAATGTAGTAGAAATTATGTGGTCATCACTACCATACAAACCATATTCTGTTAGCTAGCTAGTAGTGATGATAAATGCGCCTTGGCAATCTTTTAGGGAAAATAAAGCTAATTATCATTTCAATTATTCTACATATAATAGAGTTATCACAGCCTTGTGTAAATTAGAAATTAAAAAAATGTCAAGTACATAGTAGTCAGAATATGTTATATTGTGATTTCCATTTATTTTTAATTTGTTTTAATTTTTATTTAATTAATTTATTTTATTTTTATTAATTTATTTAATTTTTATTTATTTATTTTAATTTTTTTAATTTTAATTAAAATATCAATTCCTCTTTGTCTTTCCCCCTTCTATCCCTTTCATTGTCCCCTCCTTACAATCCCTCCCATATCCATTTCCCCACACCTATTCTACTTCATGGGGAATTTTCTTTTTTTATTATTGTAACATATATAGAATCAATAAATACATAAATACAACTTTCTGACACCATTTAGTGTTCCTTGTTTGTATATGATTTCAGAGCTGTTCATTTGATATTGGATGAGCAATTAGTGGGCTCATCCATGAGAAAGACTACCTCTTCCTCTTTCAGCAATCACTAGTTATCTATAGATTTTTTTGTCTAGGGATGGGGACCCTGAGATTTCTCTCTTCCATAATAACTTGTATAACCTCAATTTCAATAAGTTCTTATTAAATAACTACGTATCAAAACTGGAACTACAGAATATATTTACAGATTGAACAAGTTTCTGACCCACCTTGATTTGTTTAGATCTCAGAATGGATTGCTTAGAATTGTCAGTGTGTATAGGTAATGAAGAATAGAGAATGGGTGACTTCAAGCTGTTAAAGCTAAAGACATGAATAATATTTCCATAAATGAAAACTTATCAAATGTACAAGGAAGATTCATTCTTTTATAAGAAGGTAAATGCTATTTTATTTGCTATGTGACATAAATCACATAATAAGAAGTCTCATACCTAAGGGGTAGGGTACCTAAGATGACTGTTTGGCTAAGTTGATATAGCACCAAACCACACCCTGAATATCTGTATCTATAATATCTATATTGACAAGTAAAGTCTATTCTCAGCTTTAAACAGGGAAGTCTCTCCTTGTAATGAATGGCAATAGAGGCAATGACCTACAGCTGTACAAGAAACTAAGAATAAAGGATGGCCGGGCGGTGGTGGCGCACGCCTTTAATCCCAGCACTCGGGAGGCAGAGGCAGGTGGATCTTTGTGAGTTCGAGGCCAGCCTGGTCTACAGAGCGAGATCCAGGAAAGGCACAAAGCTACACAGAGAAACCCTGTCTCAAAAAGAATAAAGGATGATTGAGGAATCAGCCCTTGACAAGATGTTTGTGCCATTAGGTTAAGGCTCAAGAAACATTGTGGAGCAGAGGTTAGAAAGAATATAAAAATCACAGGATAAGGGCAGAGTCTATGAAATACCATCTTCTAAGCTGTACACAGACTTGGGAAGCATGAACTAATAAAAACTGTGTGTACTGGTACTAAGTCACAAAGAAATTGCTCACAAATAACAGTCAGCTATGAAGGCAGAAAGGATCCATAGAGCCCTACCACATACTGCTGATGTGTTGACAATTAACAGGTTCTAGGAAAGAGAAAGGCATGTTATCTAGTTGTGTACCTGATGGTGAGCCCACAAGGCTGTGATGGATATTTGCAAACTTAGAATAACACAGGAAGCCCTGATTGAACACTGGGACACAAAACTAAAACCAATAAATAGGAAAAAATATTTGTAGAGGGGTATGTGACTGGTAGGGGCCCCAGGGAATTGGGCTAGCCTGAAAGCAGAGGGACAGAAGTACATAATGTATGTGTGAAAGAACAAAGTTTACTAATAAAAGAAGAGATAGTGCACTTCCCAAGAAGGAGAAGACCAGAGCTTGGTAAAGTGTTACAAATTCAATAACTGATCTCCACAAAGAATTAGAAATTTCATGTCTCAGGATTATGGGCTATTAGTGATAGGAATTCCAAACACACCCCCATGGTTGCACAGGCCCTGACAATGGGACACTTAGTTATTTCCATCTAGTCATTTCTGGGTCATATGTCCTATGTAACCCATGCCCTATGGCTGCATGATCATGTAATCGCAGGGCGTGACCATGTGATCTATGCGCATGAGTGGAGTAGCCACATGGGCCTGAGTGCATAGGTGTGAGCTGGCCCTTAAAAAGGCAGGCTCCACGTCCCCTGCCCCCTTCTCACACACGTGTCCTTCCACAGGCCTGATCACATCACTTTCTCCTTGTCTTAATAAAACTCTTGTTAGTGGATTCTGTCATGTTTCGTGACTTTTCCTCACAGGGTAAGAGTGCCACTAAAAACCATCAATTGGTTCATTTGCATAGCATGCACCATTTTAACTCAATTTTTTTCATTCCTTGTAGCCCATGGTTGAAGGGCAGTGTTTCAGGTCTTCCTCTCTTGTTATAGTTTGTTGTATATGCTAACTTTGGTCTCACTTTCCAGTTTACTCTGGTGCTACAACTCTCCTATGATAGCTGAAGTCCCATAAATCTTTGGAGGGAGTTGAAAGATGGTATCTTCCCTGATTTCTTCATGCTGATCAGGAGTGTAATTCCTGCCTAAGAAGGTCCATCTAAGTCTCAACTGTGGAGATGAGGGTCTGGATTCACTGTAGGTGGAATTGTCTAGAATTCTTATATCACAAGGAGTTTAATTTAAAATTACTAAATCCTAGAGACACAAACCATACAAGGATACTAAACATATTAGATTTGAACAAAGAGTAACATGGTAATGCCAGGTGAGTCATTACCATGATTATCCTAAGAAAGTTATCCCCTGTAGTTTGCTACTGGAGTTAAGATCCTTTGGAATGTAAACAACAATAACAACAATTACTGATAGCTATGGGTTGTAAATTGAGCCACGTGGTGAAATACCAAAGAACAGGCTTAAGGGGGAATTCAGAAATCTAATAACGGAATAAATTATAAGGAAAATACTGTGAGGTGTATATATTACACCAACAGCATCAAAGGAAAATAAGGAAGTGAACTACAACATAAAGTTAGGTAATAACCACTAATTTATAAAAATCCTTATTTTTATATTTAAGAAAATAATATTAAGACATAATCTTCCTTGTTTTTATCTTTTTAATTTTTTATTTTATTCTTGAGAATTTCATTTGCATATACAATGTAATGCAATCATATACCTTTTTCTTCCTCCCACTTCCTTCATCCAACTTCCCCTATATTACTCCAACACATTCTCCTCTCAAATTCACATCATTTTTTAATAGCTCACTAAGTCCACTTAGTGATGTCTATATGTGCATGGTCATGGGTACATACACTGGTTAAAGGAAATCTTACCAGTGGTCTGCTTTTTAAAGAGCCAATGGCTCAACAATGAGTAGATACCATACAGAGCTATCCATGCCTTAAGATAATCTACCAGATCTATACCTGGATTTAGGCTACTTTGATCTTTAGCATAGCTTAGCAACTGCAGCATAAGTACTCTGGGTTCAGGAGTTCCACAGCCATGTCATGTTCAGCAGACAGCCCTTCTTTTTAGAGAGAGACAAAGCCCTATTTTTCTGAATTCTGCTGACCACAGTTGTTTTCCAGTGCTCCGGTTTGTCATAGTTAGGAAAAGTATTGCCCTTGTAGAATCCTGTGTCTGCAGCATGGTGTTTCGCAGAGATACATTATTATCAGCCTGGGAAATATATTTTTCTCAGAGCTTAGGCTAGCAATTTGGCTAACCTCTGAGTCTACAATCACTTACTATGAGTTTTGGACTGTTTCTACTTTGTCTTTGTTGTTGAAATCCACTAAATAAAAATTTAAAATTATAATAGAGTATTCAGTGTCTTTCTTTTACCTTTGTAGCTTCCTCTTGATGTTAGGAGTAGATTAATTGATGAAATAAGCAACTAGTAATATCTGACCTTAGAAAAAATTAATAGTACATAATTATAGTAGTCTTAATTGTATAATCAGTTTGTTGTAACTTTAAATCCTGTTACAGCACATACATGCAAGCTACTTTTGCTTTAAAATTCGTGTGTGTGTGTGTGTGTGTGTGTGTGTGTGTGTGTGTGTGTATGCTACACATTTACCGACTTGCATACATTGAACCAATCTTGAACCAATCAATAAAGTGAATTTCCAGGTAAAGTCAACATGATGGCCACAGATGATGTTTTTGATATATGCCTGTATTTGGTTTGCAATTGTTTTATTTATAATTTTTGTATATATGTTCATCAATGATATTGGCCTATAGTATTCCTTTAGCTGTGTCTTTACCTGGTTAAGGTATTAGAGCAATGCTGGCTTCAGAGAAGATGTTTGGAAATGTTTCTTCTTTTCTATGTTTGAATACTTAGAAAATATTGATTGTAATTATTTTTTAAATGTAGCTAGAGTTTTTTTCAGTCCTGCCTGGCCCATGGTCAGGACAAATCTCTCTCACCTGCCAGTCCCGCAGCTGCTCAGACCCAACCAAGTAAACAGGCAGAGACTTATATTGTTTATAAACTATGGCTGTAGCAGGCTTCTTGTTACCTAGTTCTTCTTTGTTTGTTTGTTTGTTTTTTGTTTTTTCGAGACAGGGTTTCTCTGTGTAGCTTTGTGCCTTTCCTGGAACTCACTTTGTAGACCAGGCTGGCCTCAAACTTACAGAGATGTGCCTGGCTCTGCCTCCCGGGTGCTGGGATTAAAGGCATGCACCACCACTGCCTGGCTTATCTAGTTCTTATGTCTTAAATTAATCCATTATCTATTAGTCTATAAGTTGCCATGTGGCTCGTGGCTTACTGGTACCTTACATCTCACTTTTCATGGCTGCGCCTGGCAGCATCTCTCTGACTCAGCCTTCCACTTCCCAGAATTCTCCTCTCTCCTTGTCCCGCCTATACTTCCTGCCTGGCTACTGGCCAATCAGTGTTTTATTTAGTAACCAATCAGAGCAACATATTTAATATACAGAACATCCCAAAGCACTTCCCCTTTTCCTTTTTTTAAAGGAAAGTTTTAACTTTCACATAGTAAAATTACAGATAACACAATTATCAAGCAAGATTTACAGTTATAATATCTAGTCTATTTATAATAACTAGTCTATTTGTATTTGGCAAAATTAAAGAAGACACCCTATTTATTCTACATTTGTGAGTCTAAGGTTTTATATCTAACTTATCTTCTATCATAACTAAGGAAAATTATAACTCTAGTCTTCAACTACGTCAAAGACCTCAGAAGGATATAATATTATCTGAGAAATGGGAGAAGGACTCAAGCAACTTTCGGGAGTATTGCAAGAGTAGACAGAGACAACTGGCAGCCTGGACAGTCATCCAAAGTTTCTCTATAAAGTTGGGGCATCTGTCTTTAGCCCATAGACCTAGAGTCTCTCAGTCGTTTTTCTCTGTGTCCTGTAGAATGTCTGCCCGTTTCCTCTGTGAAGCAGGAACCTGAAGGATCATTTTGCCAAGCAAAGTTCAGTGGTCACTTCCTATGGGTCCTGCATGTCCAGTCGATCAAGCAGTACAGAAAAGAACAGTTTCTTGAATGGCTTCTTTGGCCAAGAAGATAAACTCCATATAGAATGTCTTCGATACCCATACTCCTCTCTGAAGTAAATTGGTGCTGCCAGGAGCAGATATGTCTCATTGTCCAGAAAGTCTAAATTTTTGAAACATTTTAAATTCCATATTCTGTAGGTCTTTAAAGTGTTTGGAGATTACCTATCTATCTGAAATATATCTATGTATACCTAGAAGAATTAACTAACATGGCTACAAGTATGATTATCATAGATGACTAATTATTAGTCTATTTCTTAATTATCCATTACAATTTTAAATACCTTAAAATAGAGTAGAAATATACAC
The DNA here is from genome assembly GCF_949786415.1 of Peromyscus eremicus. NCBI lineage: Eukaryota > Metazoa > Chordata > Mammalia > Rodentia > Cricetidae > Peromyscus > Peromyscus eremicus. The sequence continues at coordinate 36,961,213 of NC_081439.1, forward strand.
ACAGTAAAACAAAATTAACTTTAAATTTGTATCAATAAACTAAAATCTATACCAATGTAAAACATTTCAAACAAGTCATTGCTCTTTAAAAGTAGATTCAACAATCTACCCTTTTATCCTATCATTATCTATACTATCCCCCTTTCTTCTTTAGAAAGAGATCACATTTATAATCAACCTGATTTAAATAAAAATATTGGTTTTTCTCTGTCCCACTCAAGAGGGCTCGTCTGATTTGGGACACAAGAATCTCTTAACCTTTTCTTTTAGCAATATGTCTGGGTTTAGAGTAGAGAGCCAATTTCATCTCCAAAGCTAGCTTGATGTATTTGGGAATTTGGGCATAGCTTCTCTTACTACTTCCTGCTGGAGGGGGGCGCTGTATCTTATGGGGACACAAAGAACATTTTAGAATTATGGAGTAGTCCATAAGGGTGTATTGTCTGAGCCAGTTGCCTTGAAACCATTCTGGATGTTGGATCATCTGGGCCATGGTGTCATCGGAGACATTTTAGGAGGTCTTGGCTCATCAAACCTGATGTACCTTAATCTGGAACAAATCTATAGCCTCTGGCTTTCTGTAGAAATAAAAGCAGAGCCTCCTTTCCAAAGCAACATATCCTTACATCCAAATTTTGAAGTCAAGGTACCTTTAAAATATACAGATTGGCTTAATTCAACAGCTTTTACAATCAAATGTTTTTTTGCAGTTAAAAATCCCAAAGACAACACAATCCAGATTCTCTGTTTAATATCCATCTTTATGTGGCTTATTTTTATACTACTTTTACTGTCTTTTTGAAGACTTTATTTTTAAAAACTATCTATTTGTTTATATTACTGCATATATTACTTTTTCTCTCTCTTTCTAGATTACGTACAATTTTACATGCATTGTAAAAGCATTTAACATCTTGTTCCATCTGAATCTGTCTTATTGTGAACCTATTGCTTTAAACTGTAGCATTTCTATGACTGAAAGGTGTAGCTAGAGTTTTCCTGCCTGGTCCACAGTCAGGGCAAATCTCTCTCACCTGCCAGTCCCACAGCCACTCAGACCCGACCAAGTAAACACAGAGACTTATATTGGTTACAAACTGTATGTCCGTGGCAGGCTTCTTGCTAACTGTTCTTACAGTTTAAATTAATTCATTTCCATAAATCTATCCCTTGCCACATGGCTCATGGCTTACCAGGATCTTCACATGCAGCTTGTCATGGTGGCGGCTGGCAGTGTCTCTCTGACTCAGCCTTCCACTTCCCAGCTTTATTCTCCTCCTTGTCCCGCCTACACTTCCTGCCTAGCCAATGGCCAATCAGTGTTTTAATTATTGACTAATTAGCAACACATTTGCCATACAGAACATCCCACAGCAGAAAGGCTGCTGTGGCTACTGGCTCCGCCCACCTCAGCTTCCCAACACGGCAGTGGTACAGTTTACCACCAGCTCTAGGAGCCATCAACTCTCAGAAACAGTGGGTCTATGCTTTTATCAAACTATCATGTGGCCCAGAAACCTTTTTTTTTTTAATAGCAAAAACTATATCCAACACACAGCATAGTGCGCAGCTTGGAGACACCTCTGTGTAACATAGCATAGGTCAAGCCTACATGCATGCCACAAACCCACCATAGAGTAGCTCAAATCCACAAGCTGCTGCTAACGAGAGAGACAACTAGGAAGCTGTTTTTAGCTCCGTTTTAGAATCTTTTTTTCTCAGGTTTTAAGTGGAAACTCTTGCCCCACATTGGGTGCCATTATAGCTAGAGTTTTCCTGCCTGGCCCATAGTCAGGACAAATCTCTCTCACCTGCCAGGCCCACAGCTGCTCAGACCCAACCACGTAAACATGCAGAGACTTATATTGTTTATAAACTGTATTGCTGTAGCAGGCTTCTTGTTATCTAGTTCTTATATCTTAAATTAACCCATATCTATTAGTCTGTAATTTGCCATGTGGCTCGTGGCTTACCGGTACCTTACATCTCACTTTTCATGGCGGTGGCTGGCAGCATCTCTTTGAGTCAGCCTTCCACTTCCTAGAATTCTCCTCTCTGCTTGTCCCACCTATATTTCCTGCCTGGCTACTGGCCAACCAGTGTTTTATTTATTAACCAATCAGAGCAACACATTTAACATACAGAACATGCCACAGCATTTAAAAAACAGATTTTATCTTTTAGAGAATTTCATACATAGGTATGACGTCTACATTGCTCCCTGTCCCCCTGTAATCTACCCATATCCCTCTTCTAACTCTTCCAAATTAATTTTTCTTTAATTATTATTGTTACAGGTATATACATAATTACACACACACACACACACACACACACACACACACACACACACAGAGAGAGAGAGAGAGAGAGAGAGAGAGAGAGAGAGAGAGAAACCTAGAGAATCCTTTTAGTTTTGGTTACATGTACATATGTCCATTGTTGGCCACTTGGGATTACACAAACCTGTAGGTCCCTGGAGACATCTGATTCTCCCTCTAAGCAACTATTGACTATATGTTGCTCTTTGTATTTCTGACCCCTCTGTAATTTCTGCAATTGTTTTCAAGCCTTAGGTTTGGAGGTTGAATTATGGATATGTCATAGTCACTTACTATCTATGTTTTGATCTATAATAATTTCCATAGCTTTAAAATAGAAGCTTCTTTGATAAGGGCTAAGAGCTAGACCTTCTTGTGGATATAAGGATAGGTATTCAGAAAAAGAAATTATGTTAGTTCACTCTTAAGTCTATGACCCCTCCAACTACATGTAGGTGGGTAGGTTTATACTACTAGCCACATATTACCTCCTGTTGATTGAGCCAGAAGTCCAACTAGACAGCTGTTAGTTACGTCCAAGATAAATATGCCACAACTGCACCATTTTTAACATCTTTCCAGTCAAGTCATTATTTGCCCTGTCCAGCGGGGTGTCAGTGGGGGCGACCCACCTGTGGGAGAGAATGAAAGGGACAGGGAGACACGAAAGAAGACAGCAAGACAGGGTTCTGATCAAGCTGCAAATTTGATTCTCCTCAGCAAGGCTTATATAGCATGGGAGGGGGAATGGGCAGGAAGGAGGGAAGGGGTGCAGTTGAGGGGAGATGTGCAGGTGAAGGAGGACGTGCAATTCATGAGGTTGCAGGATGTTGTGCTAGGTGATAAGGTAATTGGTCAGGGCTCATTGTTCTGTTGCTATGCTACCTGACCTGTTCTTTATCTTTGGGGGCATATGGTTTAGGGCAGGGGCTTGTTCTCTGGCCTAGCTAGTACTTTTCCATGGTCCATGTTTGGTCCCTGACAATTATTGTGGTTCATAAACTTTATAGATGGGAACAACTGCTGATTACTTACTTGTTTTTCTCGATAGCTTGCATGGAACCTCCTAATGCTATGAGAAACACTCTTCAGGGAGGAGGCTCCCAGTTTGAGTCCAGCTTTATTTCTCCAAATCCTACATCCAAACTCTATGGTGCTTTCAGCAATAGGGTCTTACAGTCTAGGGGGAAACCTAGGGCAAGTGCAATAACTTGTGTTGTTTTAGGGGGGTCTTTTAGAGTCTTTGACCAAGAATTCAAAAGGTTTCTCATGCATGGTCCTGGAAGTTTTGTCAGAGAATTCATAGCTCCTGAGGAGAGCATTATCACCCTAAGTGACACAATTCCCTTAAATTATATATTCACATGTACATGTACACAAATACACTTGATTTTAGGTGAATACAAAATAATATGATTTTCTATGTCTTTGTAAGCATTCTTCTTTGGAAGTATAGTATAGAGACAAAATCAAAAATGTAAATCTCAAAAGAGAACATGACTTGATCACTGAAAGGTTATAAGTAGGCTCAGCCTGCATCAAAATTATATGAGTACTTTTTGTTTAGTTTCAGATTGGATGAGATCCTTGAAAACTTGTTTCTCCAAAGAGAAAGGAGAAGACAGATAATAATTTTCGTTTTGACATTACAAGTTGAAAATCATCCTTAAATTGAAGATATTAGTTGTTTTTCTTTTTAGTATAAATTAATAATATATCTTCGTTTCTTATTATACTTAGAGAAAGTTTATCAACATCTCAAATGTTACTTCTTGTAGGGCTGTAACTTCTACAATTCCTATGACAAGGAAACTTAATATGGAGATCTTTGACAAGCCTGAATATCTATTATTTCATACATATTATAAAAATCCCAAATTCATCAGTTGTATATTGACTATTAATGGAAAAGAAAATCATAGTAATTAGTCTTATAAAAAGAACTACAGGGTTAGTTAATTAGATGTATTTTATTCACAGAAAGCATTTTATGTACTCTTGTCTGTTATCTTGACTACCCCCCAAAAAATGAAAGAAAATTTCATTTCATTCCAGAATCTTCTTTGAAAGTCCTTATCAAAATGTATGTAGCCAATTTAAAGTTTCATAGAGTAATGAAACTTTTATGACTCCTGAGAACCCTATTTTACACAAATAAATTATATTTAAAGCAGTTTAAACTTCATAGAACATATTGGCTCCAAAATATCTTTTTTAATGTTTCAAGAAGTCAAAAAATAAAAGTTTATAAGACAGGATACATCAGATATTTCAACATAGTTGAATCTGAATTTTATTTATGACAAATCAATATGTTTTAGTTATTTATTGTAAGTCATGTTGTGTTTCATAAATTATTTAACAAAATTTTTTTCAGTTCCAGTTTCCAGGATTAACATTTGAAAGGAAATCCAAACATTCCCTTAGCAATAAAACTAAAAATTAACATTGCACTTAGGCCTGTGATAATCTCCTTGTATAGCCAACATTTTTTTTCTTTAGTCCCCAAATTAGCACCTAAGTTTGTAATTCACATGTTTTCACTCATCATTTTGTCAAAGAAAAGAAAAAAAGAAGGAAAGAAAGAAAGGAAGGAAGCAAGAGAGAGAGAGAGACAGAGAGAGAGAGAGGGAGAGAGAGAGAGAGAGGGAGAGAGGAAAGAAGGAAGGAAGGAAGGAAGGAAGGAAGGAAGGAAGGAAGGAAAGAAAGAAGGGAAAGACCATGGCAAAAGTTCTTATAAAGATAGTAGAAAAATATTTCCCTGAAAACAATCCCTATACTTTCACAAATACACAGTTTAAATTAAATTAGGCATGTTGGAAATAGTAATTTTAGCACAGAATAAAAATAAAAAAAATGAGTCATTCCCAATTTTGTTACTTGGGGATATGGGGTGGGGAAAATCTAAGGGGCAGATTTAGAATTGTCGCACATTGTCTTACATATAAAATGACACAAAAATTATATGAAATAATTATGAGGAACACCTATGACTCACCTACATTAAATCAGACTATAATAATATTCTAAATAAAACAAAGGAGAAAGTTTATATAGCCATGTCTTAGAGATGCAGTAAAGGCATAGTGATTATAAAAGAACACAAGGGGATGCTTATTATGTAGAATTAAAGTAATATGCTTTCCTATTTTAAGAGATAAATAACAGGAGAAGAACAGATGAAGTAACTATATATAACAGATTGTTTTCATACAGTACATTCTGATTATGGGTGCCCCCTTCTCCAGCTCCTACTATCTCTTCTCAGCTACTCCTCACCTCTCCACCCACCCATATCCATATATGTTCTTGCTTTCTCTCACTAGAAAACAGGCTTTAATAAAAAGAGAGAGAAGAAAGGAAACAATAATAAAATAAGATAAAATAAAACAAACATACCCGAATTGGACAAAACAAACAAACAAAAAAAAAATAAAAAGGAGAAGAAATACATACAGATGCAGAGACATACACATTGGCACACAAAATTCCCTAAAAGCATACAATTGGAAACCATAATATATAAGCAAAAGACCTTCAGGGTAAGGAACAAAAAGGCCCCCAAAAACATTATGATACAAAAAACATCCAGAAAATACCACAGAGTGCCCCCTTTTTGGCCATCTACTGCTGGGTATGGGGCCTGTCATTAAGGGTGTTTCATATACCCAATGAGATTCTTGAAGAAACTAGTTTTTCATTTGCCAATCGTTATCAATTGGAGATAGCTTCTTGTCTAAGGATGTGGGCTGGTGTCCACTTCCACTTTCAACATTGGTTCCCCATCAAGTGCAGACATATGCTGGCCATGTACATGTTGTCACAGTCTCTGTGAATTGATATGTACATCGGTCTTGCTGTGTTTAGAAGGCCTTGTTTTGAGGTAACCATAGACTTGAATGGAAAAAAATAGTTTTCTTTAGGATTGAAATTTGGATATACTTTAGTAGGGACTCTAAAGGAATTTTCTTTTCTTTTTCTTTTATTTTCCATTCATTACCTGAAATCTTTTTATTTTTTAAATTCACATGTTGTAGTTTTTTTTCCTTCTTTTTCTTTATTCTGTTTCTTTCACATCATGTATCTCGATCTCATTCATTTCCCCTGCCTTTCATATCCACCCTCTGCTCTTGCAACCTTCCCACAAAATAACATCAAATAAAATTTAAGAGAAAAAAAAAGAGGAAAAAAATCAATATCATCATAGAAGCTGTAGTGTGACACAGTAAGTCACCCAGGAAACCCTTTTATTCATGTATCTTTACTTGCAAGTGTTCACTGCAAAGATTCATTCGTCTGGTTCCAGGCTTCTGGTTTCTGCTACATTATCGACGCTGAACCCCCACTGGGACTCCTTTTGGTTTTCTTGCTGTTGGTCTGTGTTGTGGAGATCCTGCAGCTTTGGGTCTGCAGGACTGGCCCCTTCATGTCCTCCAGTGGATCACAAGTGGGGTGGATGTTGGGGTGTGCCAATATATAACGCTGGTTCTGGGCCTGGGTAGTTGCCGGGTTGGTCAGCCCACCAGCTCTCCCCTGTCCTCACAACCAGGGTGAGCTCTCCTACATTTCCCTGGTTAGTTCATCCCTTTCAGGAATGAGCAAAAGACAAGGCCAGTTAAAGTGAGAAATCCATGGGAGTCTGCTTAAGGAGTATTAGGGAATTTATTAGGATATAAATTGAGGAAATACACCAAGTAAACAGCTGAAGTCGTCCTCTCTTCTGACGAGGAGAGAATCTACCTGGCCATCTGATCGGGCTAAGAAGCAGGAAGAAGAGACTCCTGATCTCTCTCCCTTTCCTTGTAAGAGGTCATGTACAATGGCAAGAAGTACCACCTCCTTCAGGCCGTATAGCCCAAAGTCATGGACAGAGCAAATACCACTAGAGCCAGTTCTGCTTTCACGTCTTCAGGGTCTTATCTCCCACACCTACACCTTCAGGGCCTGCTCTGTTATGTTACCCAGTTGTGGTGTAGGGGCCACTCTCAAGAGTGTTGCAGGTGATGAAGGGCAGGGACAGTCCTCCTGCTCTTATGACCTCAGAGACCGCTGGCTCTCCCACCTACCTCGGGTGTTGATGGGCAGGGGTGGAGGGTGAGAGAGAGCATCTCTCCCCCATCCATGTGTCCAAATGACAGATACGTAATAGGGACAACTCTCCCATGCTCATTGTTGGTTAAGCGGCGGTGCTCTTGGCTGGCCACAGCCTGCAGCGGCCATGCAGATGGAGGAGAGTGCTGGAGGAGAGCGCTGGAGGAGAGTGCTGGAGGAGAGTCACGAGCTATGGTTACCTTTCTAGAGCTTTATTGAGAGAGAGAGGGAGAGAGAGAGAGAGAGAGAGAGAGAGAGAGAGAGAGAGAGAGAGAGAGAGAGAGCACGCGGAGGGGGAAGAATATGGAAGGAGAGAGTGCGGAAAGAGAGAGCACAGAAAGGGCACGCCCACTTTTTAGGCTGGGACACCATTGCAGGCTGGTAAGGTAATTAAGGACATAATCCTAACACTCACAACTTTGAGGTTGGTTTACTCACACCTCTGCCAATGAGGTTGTCTCTATTTTGTTGCCCAAACAAGGTACAGTGCTTGCTCTCCCATTCTTATTGAAAGGGAAAATCAGTAGCCATTTTGAGCTCCCTTCACCTCGGTATTTGCTGACCAGCAGTTTTAGAACTGACCAGAAGTTGAACTCATGGGAAGATAAGGCTGGAACAATAAATCTATATATCCTGGACTTGGTAAAACAAGATATGGGGAGTAATGGACTCAACTCATCAGAAATTGAACTTATGGGAAAATAGGACTGGAACAATAGATCTAAATGTATATATCCTGGGCTCAGCAAAAACAGGACATAGGGAGTAAAAATTTATGTCTCTGTAGATACCCTGCATCCTGTTAGCCATTAGTAACCTCATGCTTATAGTTCAGCCTGTAACTTCAAAGAACTACCTCACCCCTAGCCCCCTCGTCCAATCCCAAGGTATGTAACCCTCTGCACCTAAGCCTTTCCTATATAAACCCCTTAAAGTGAGTGGTCGGGTCTTCCTCCTCCATCTGCTGTGTCCAGTGTTTGGAATACCTTCAGAATACTGACCAAGCCAGGGGCTTATTTTGTTATTAAAAAAACCCTCTCTGTGTAGCCCAGGCTGGCCTTGTGATCCTCCTGCCTCCACCTCCTTCAGCAAATCCTACCAGCATGCAAACTGTTTGGGAGGCCCCCAGGCAGTGGGGCCAGGACCTGTCCTTGGTGCATGGCCTGGCTTTTTGGGAGCCTGGGGCCTATGCTGGGACATTTTCCTCAGCTTTGGTGTAGGGAGGAGGGGACTGGACCTGCCTTGCCTGAGTCTACCAGGCTGGGCTGACTCCCTAGGGGAGACCTTGCCTTGGAGGAGGTGGGAATGGAGGGTGGATTGGGGGGGAGGGCTCAGGGTGGGAGGAGGGAGGATGGGGGAATCTGTGGCTGATATGTGAAATTAAGTTAATTATAAAATAAATATATTTAAAAACAAAACAAAACAACAACAACAACAACAACAAACCCTCTGTGTGCTTGTATCTGATATCGGCTCTGTGGGGGTCTTGTGACCAGGCACACTTGTGACCTCATGCGCAGCTCTGCCACCTGCTTCAGGTGTTGATAGAGGGAGGGCATCTCTCCTCAACCCATACTACAATATGGTAGATGACGGGCTGGGCCAGGTCTCCCATGCTCACATTCCCAGTCCATCTTACTGTGCCCTAGTCAACAGGGTCAGCTCCACTGTGCTGTCTGATAAGACAAAGGACCCATTATCCCGAGTGTCTCAGCTGGTAAAAGGTTCAGCTCCCTCACCAGCTAGAGGAGGTAGGGGCAAGGGGGGGAGGGCATCTTTCCCTCATCCCCACCATCACACCTTGGCCAAGGGAGGCTGTACCAGCTATGCCCCTCTCATGCACTCAGTGTTGGCTTACCTAGGCCCCTTTCACAGGGTCAACTACTCTGCTGCCTAAAAGAGACAGAGGGCCTGTTCTCCTGAGTGGTGCAACTGGTGAGGGGTTGGGTCAGGTCCCCCACGTGCTGCAGGTGGTCAGGGGGTTGGGGGAGGCATCTTTCCCTCACCACATGGCAGTTATTCCTTCATCTCCCCTTTTTCCACACTCAGGGCTAGTTCACTTGTACCCTTGTGAACAAAGTCAGCTCTGTTGTGCTGCCCGGATGAGGTGTAGGATCCTCTCTCCTTAGTACTTCAGCTGGTGAGGGATAGGACCATGAACTGAATTTTCTGTTCAAAAAACAAGACAAAAAACAAGAGCCCATGGAGTTGAGGGGACATTCTTCTCACCTACTCACAGTATCCTCAAAAAGATCTGATGGGTTGGCCCATCAGTCCTGCTACCAGGGACCCCTGGCAAAGTTTAGTGGCTCCCAGGAGGTTTGAAAATTTGGTTTAAGTATCCAGCTCTCTGTGGTATACTTGTTCCTCAGCTGGGGTTTGACTCAATCCCTTTTACTGTTTATCTCTGAACCTTGTCTCACAATATTGGGATTTGTCTTTGCTATTGATACCTCTTAGGTTCTTCTTTTTTCTCTGAGGAATAATGTCTCTTCCTGAAGAGGCTTCCAAAAAGCCCAAACTACTAGATTCATAAAAGAAGTTTTCTTATGAAAATGCAAGAAGCACAAGTCTCATCTTAAAGAGAATAAGATATTATTATGGAGATATTTTGAATGACCATGACCCAGGAACACAGATTTTGTTCACTCCAAATTTCATCTTCCAAAGTGGAAACAGTTTCATGAAGTTTTATAGTTTTACAGAACAAAGAAAGTCATAAATCAAGGCAGGTTTAAAATATCTTGGTGGGTAAATAAGAAAGGTGGTTACAGCAAGATGCAGAAAGCTTTTCTATGGGCCTATATGATGTTATCTGATTACATTCTTAGCTTGGGAGTTGGTAGAAGCTAAATTAATATGCTTTATCTATTAGTCACAAGTTAGTTCTAACACAGAAATGAACAAGTGTAGTGGTTTGAAAAAGAATAAGCCCCATGGGCTTATAGTTTTTAATGGTTAGCCACCAAGGAGTGGTATTATTTGAAATGATTAGAAGAACTAGGAAGAAGCCAGGTGGTGGACGCTTTAATCCCAGCACTCAGGAGGCAGAACCAGGTGGATGTTTGTGAGTTCAAGGCCAGCCTGGTCTACAGAGCGAGATCCAGGACAGGCACCAAAACAACACAGAGAAACCCTGTCTCAAAAAAAAAAAAAGAATTAGGAAGTGTGGACTTTGTCACTGGGGGTGGGCTTTGAGGTTTCGAAAGCCTATGCCAAATCCTTAGTCTCTCTCTCTCTCTCTCTCTCTCTCTCTCTCTCTCTCTCTCTCTCTCTCTCTCTCTCTCTCTCTTTGCCTACAGATCAGAATATAGCTCTCAGCTACTGCTGCAGTGCCTGCATGCTGCCATGCTCCCTACCATGATGATAATGGACTGAATCTCTGAAACTATAAGTAAGCCTCCAATTAAATGCTTTCTTTTGTAAGAGTTGCCTTGCTCATGGTGTCTCTTCTCAACAATAAGACACTGACTAAGACAGCAAAGAATGGCTATTGGGGAGTGGAGGGGAGGCTAAACCTAGCCCAAGGTAAGGTAATTAGCCTCTAGACCTGCAACATTACAACTTCTTGATGTCACTGGAGTTTTAATTAGTCAATCAGTCTATTATTCTTTGCACACACAACTTTTCAGAAATTTTTGTTCATACTTGATTAATTAATGCCTCTGGCCTGTTCTCAAGATTGACATCCACATTAAAAGTGAAAAATGAGCAATATACCATCCTCCCCACCCCCATTGATATAATGTTTAAGGGACTGTCTTACTGTTTGGAATGTTCCATGTAAGTCCTCAGCTGTGGAATAGTCTGCACTAAACAAAACAGAAGCATATGATAACAAGAAGAAGAATTCCAATGAGAAATTGGAAGTAAACAAAGTATAGTTGCAGAAGAGAGTGATAGGGAAGTGCAAAGCAAAGTTAACTACGAATATTGAGATGGAACCCTCTGACATAACCCTCAACTTCACACTCTCCTGCCAAAGGCCTAGGCCTACAGTTCCCAAATAGCATTTCCCTTAGCTTCCCATCCTTCCTGGCTGTCTTACCAACCACAGTTAGTCATCAGGTTGCTCCCCTCTCCCTCAGTGTCTCAGTTCCTGGCATGGATTGCAGACTCTTCACTTATCGTCCAAATGGCATGGCTGTCGTTTGGCTGTATACTGACCTCAGGTTCTGGGAGCATCATCTCTGAGGAATCATCATGGATTGGAGGAATATGCCAATGTTAGTTGCTATCTTAGAACTTTCTTTAGTTCCATTATGGGCTTGTTTTAGAGGAAATACCTGAAATCTCATCACTGTATTATCCAGTGCCCACATATTTATATATTTAGACAATTTAGTTATACTACTACTCCTACAACTACTATTAATTGCTTGGTGCTTTCTTTATAATGGACCAGTTTTAAATGTTACATGTATAAACTCATTTTTCTTTATACTTGATTCTGTTTTTCTCTTCTAGTTTATTTAAATTCCCTAATAAAATTGTTTATACACTGATAAATGTTAATATGTTATTTAAAAGTTCTAACAATTCTGAGAAATTTCAATATATAAATGAACCCTTCCTGGAACTAAAGAGAGTCATTTGTATAACAACGTCTTTTAAGATGACTGAATGAACACATAAAAATCCTTACAGTCTTAGAGGATAACCAAAACAATGACAGTACCTTGTCATGTTTGTGGAATTACAGGACACAACTGGCCAACGATTTCAAAAGAAGCAACCCATTCCTTATACTAGGCTTTTCACTTGTTAGTTTGTGGTGTATAGTAGGGACATTGTTTCCCCATTATTGGGTGAATTCATTTAAATTCTGTTTACATATGTATTTGTACATAGTTTAGAAACTTTCTTCAGTAGTAGGTTTCCATATGACTTTCAAAGGTTTTTACTATTAGTTATCACTCCCTGTACTCTACCTTCTACCATGTCTTCTGATTTCCTACTCCTTTTAACCCTTCCTGTCTCATTGTACCTCTTTCCACCTTTATAGTACTGGATTGTATCTCCCTTCCCTTGGTACCCCCCACTAGCTTCCTGGCCTTCTATGAGTATCCCAAATGAAAGGTACATGTCTAAAGATTCAAATCTAGCATCCACAAACAGAAGTAAACAAGCAACCTTTGTCTTTCTGGGTCTGGATGACCTTATTCAGGTCAGTTATTTCTAGCTCCGCACTTCTATCTGTGATTTTTATGATTCCATTTTCCATAATGGCCTGCAGTAACAGGATACTGTTCATAAAGTTCTTCCTAGTGCTTATAAGTTTAAGGATATTCTCTACCCTGACCTTGATGTCATATTCAGAGGATCAGCCCTTAGGTTGAGGTCCCTAATCCATTTTGAGTTTTGTGCAGAATGAGAGATAAGGACCTAGTTTCATTCTATGTGTTGCATTCCATATTGACAGGCACCAATAGTTGAAGATGCTGTCTTTTCTCCATATATAATTTAAGCCACTGCCATACTGTTTTTATAACTATATCTCTGGATGATGATTCTTTCAACAGTTTTATATTTGTCTTTTTTTCAAGATTATTTTGGCTATGGAATTTAAAAGTATTTTTTAAATATTTCTGAAGAATTGTATTGAAATTTTGATGGAATATGTATGGAATCTGCCAATTGTCTTTGGTTACATAGCTATTTTCACAATACTAATCTTATCAATCCATGAGCATAGGAAAAATTTTCTATCTTTGGATACCTTTTTTTTCTTTCTTCATTATCTTAGAGACAGAAAGTTGATTTTTTCCTTTCTTTTTTTTGGAAAATAAAAAAAGCTACATTATTATTTTTTATTTAAAATACTTTGAAAAATATTTCCATTATTTTTTTGAGAATTTCATATGATGTGTTTGACCACATCCACTTTCTTCTTCCATTTCCTCCCAGATCCATTTCTGCCTCCCTACCCACCCAGCTTCATGTTTACTCCTTTTTTTTCTTAAATCTATCATATCAAATTTATGTTTACCAAATACTCTTGTGTGTAGGGACTGCCTTTGTGTGTTGTGAACCTAACAACAGTTACTACATTCTTAGAGAAAACTGACAATTTCTCTTCAAGCAGCTATCAAATGCCAATAGCTCTTCAGTTGCATGGGGTACTTTTTACCCACTCCTCTCTCCCACTCTAGGCTGGGAATTTTGTCTGGCCCTTCTTATACATGCAATTTCCATGTGGTGTCTTGAAAACAGTGTTTCCTTATAGTCTATACTACCACTGTTTTTTGCAATCTCTCCTTCTTGAACAAGTATCCATGAGCCTTCAGGGGAAAGGCATGACATAAGTGTGTTATTTTGAGGAGAACACACCATAGTCTCTTATTTTCTTCACATTGACAAGTTGTGAGTGTTTGTGCTAATTGCCATCTATGACAAAATTGAGCATCTTAGACGAGGATTGAGAAATGTACTAACTGATGGATATAGTAATAATTATCAGCAATCATTTTAATACTGTCCACTCTGCATAATACTAACAGCATGTTCTCCTTGAGAGCCTATGACCCATGTACCTATAGGATCTTGGTCCTGATAATGACACCAATCAGGAAATGGTTGGTTATTTCCATAATATTTATGTTACTAATGCACAAGTAGATACATCTTGCCAAACAGATATTGTTGTAGTTGATGTTCATAAGTTCACAGCTGGGTAAGACTGAAAATAACTTTTCTCCACAGGTAGTATGCAGAGCACCTTCCAGCATTATGAAAGCTAGAAGTAGAGATGAAGCTTTGGGTCTAACACTAAAGGCCTTTTGAAAAAGCCATATAGGTACCTACTACTGTAGAGGTTTCCAAAATATGTGTGTGTGTGTGTGTGTGTGTGTGTGTGTGTGTGTGTGTGTGTGTGCATCTATATATGACTATGAGGGGTTATCCTACAATGGAGGACAATAACTCAACTATATATTGTCTTAGTTAGGGGTTTTATTGCTATGAAGAAACACCATGACCACAACAACTCTTATAAAGAAAACATTTAATTGGGTGGCTTACAGTTTCAGAGATTCAGTCCATTATCATCATGGTGGGGAGGATGGCAGTATGCAGTCATAGTGGTTCTGAGAGTACTATATTTTACAGTCAAGAGGAAAGAGGAAGTGGATTGATTGTTACACTGAGGGAAGCTTGATCAAAAGAGACTTTAATGCCTGCCCCCACAGTCACACACTTCCTTCAACAAGGCCACACTTCCTAATAGTGCCACTATTGGTCCTTTGGGGACCATTTTCTTTCAAATCACCACATGCTAGAAAGTAAAAGGAACTCAGTACCAAGAATAGGTTTCCTCTTTCTAAATTGTTGGTCATTAGGACCACAAGGAAGCCCCAAAATAATAGTTAATTTTTGGAAGAGGAAACCTCTGATGAAGAAAGCACTGAGAATTGCTTGATTCTTTTGAAAGCTCAAAGCCTGCCCCCAGTAACATACTTCATCCAACAAGACCACACCTCCTAATCCTTCCCAAAGAGTTCTACCTACTGTGACCAAAGTGCCTCTTGGGGGGTATTCTTATTTAAACCACCAGAGTAAGGAAAGTGGTGGTGGGTCTAGGAGGAGTTGAGGGAGGGGGTAAATATCAAAATGCATTGTGCAGAATTCTAAAAGAAATAAAAATATTTAAAGTGCTAGTATTTCATATATAAATCATTTCTAGATTCTAGAAGATGTCAAATAGCACAAAGGAATTAGTGGAATTCACCAAATCCAAAATTAGACACCTCTAACAGGTTGTAGTAGCCTAATGTTAGCTGGCTTCTGTGATCAATATTACACTAGATCTGTATGATGTTGACTAGACAGAGGTAGTGATGACAGCTCAGGATTTTTTCTGCATCATTTCAGCACAAATCTGTCTTGGAGGATTTGCCTGCCGTTGCTGGTAGCTAATCCCCAGGCCAAAGAAGGAATTCTAATTGCAAAGTCTTTCTTCTACATGTCTCTTTACCAAAGGAACCTGTCCTAATTTCTCTGCCTTCTCCTTGTTGCTCTTATCTTGATGTCTGTCTTTTTCTCTGACTCAAATATACTTTCTTGGTTTTATCTCTTTTGGAAGCTAAAGAAGAATAAGCAATTATATAATCAAAATGTTTTCTTGACATTATTTACAGTTGGAATGTGTTACAATCATATAGCATAGTGTTCATGCATGCCTTTACTCTTACTTATTGCAAGGAAGTTTACTGTTTATTGATTTGGAAATCTGGGGAAGAATTCAAGAGCTAGATGATTCTCAGATAGAAATTTCCCCTTCAGTTACATTCTAAATGAAAATCTCTCTTGTAATGAATTAAAGCACTGCCATGAAAATATTGGTTTTTAAAACTTCAAAATAATGGTAGAGAAGGCTGAATTGTGATATGGAAGGGCTGAGAAGAACAGAACATTGCTATATATTCTAAGTACACGTGGTAGAATACTGTACACTCGGAGCAGAACCTTCATTATTTTCTACCAACAATAAAACATTTGTAATAAGAATTAATAACAGAGCAAAAATGGAAATGCATTAGCAGTATGCCATTTCAAAACCCTGAAAAGGTACTTGATCAGATGATTGAATTTTATGTCATGAAAAGTTCTCTGATAAAGTTTTCTCCTGATGTTTCTAACAATAAAATGGCCGATTCT
Organism: Peromyscus eremicus; assembly: GCF_949786415.1. Classification (NCBI taxonomy): domain Eukaryota; kingdom Metazoa; phylum Chordata; class Mammalia; order Rodentia; family Cricetidae; genus Peromyscus; species Peromyscus eremicus. The sequence continues at coordinate 36,977,280 of NC_081439.1, forward strand.
CATTTCCTGCAGAATGAATTTTTTTTTTTTTGGTTTTTCGAGACAGGGTTTCTCTGTGTAGCTTTGCGCCTTTCCTGGAACTCGCTTTGGAGACCAGGCTGGCCTCGAACTCACAGAGATCCGCCTGGCTCTGCCTCCCGAGTGCTGAGATTAAAGGCGTGCGCCACCACCGCCCGGCCAGAATGAATTATTTACATACTCCACTGGAGGCCACTCAATACACACTTAGGCAACACTTCTTGTGTATAGCTTCTATTCTGAATTAATGTGCTCTTTTTATTTACTTTGGGATAATGTTGACGTTCTTCATCTTGCAGATGTATGAAGACACATGTTACCATACAGCAGCTCTTCAATATCACAGAGTAGTAGTGAATTGACTTTTACATGGATGTCCTTAACTGAACATCACAAACAGAACAAAAAGATAACACAGAGTTGAGTGAGAAACAGTCACTGCAGCCTATAATTACACTCTAGCTTTCACTCAGTTTTCTCTGGGGCTCTGTTACCATTTCTGAATTTCCTGGTCCTTCTTCTTAATTCTCTCTCTCTAATACATACTGGGCGGAAATTGAAAGAAGTGACATTCTCTCCACTGAAGAGAATAATTTTAAAGGTTGGAAGTCCTTCTAGGTAACACATTAGAATGTTCTGGCTACTTCTCTCAAGCAATGCAACAGCCATACCTAGCTCATTCAGTAGAAGACAAGCAGATTTCCCCTCACAGAAAACCCTGCTTATTCTCCAGATGCAGTGCTCAGGAAAGATGTATGTTGAAATACTTTTAGTCTCCTCAGCTCAAGGACTTTTATTAATCATGTCCTGTTCTCCATGCAAGAGCAGTTCAGTCCCCAGCAGCAAGTGAGAAATGCAAATGAAGTGAAGACCAGCTGTGATTCAGGTTATTCAAAATACAGTGAATTTTGTAATTTCATGTTGGGGCACAACAGATTTTCACCATTAATATATTAGAGAGACAACTGCGATGACTTTGATATTTTAGATCATATCATCATTTTTAGTTTTCATATATTAGCTTTAAAATCAAATGCATCTCTGTGAATTAAGGGTATGATGGTGAAAGTAACAGATACATGGAAGCAGCTTGAGTGCCTACCTTAATTAACTTTGTAGCAATATGTTCAAGGTATAGTCAGGAGAATTTTCTTGAGTGGTAAATGTTGCTACAGATTAATAAAGCTAGCAATGGCACGAATCTCCTGAGGATTTGATTTGGAAACTTAATGTTCTTTTGTTTTGTTTTGTTTTGTAAAAAGAAAGCTTTCAAATGACCAATCTAGAAGATTTCTTTATTTGTACTTTTTTTTATTATTTTTGATAGGCTGGCCTATTAAATCCCAGGCTGGCCTAGAATTTATTGTTGTAGCTCACAAATAATGGCATTATAAACATGAAATAACACTGCCTGTTTTTAATCTAGTAGCTTTATAAGTGTCAATACTTTTTGATTTCTAATAAGCTTGGTGTCAAGATTGTGGAATATTGTGGCTTTAAAGTTTTACTTTTTATAATTAGTAAATTAGCACGTTATAAAATTCTTATTTTGGACCATCATGAAATTTTGGCAGTAATGTGTATTCAGTATTGTATTTTGGATACTTCCTCCATTCAACACTTATTATTGTTGTGTATGCATCAGTAATTATTCAATTTCATTACTCAATAGTCTTTTGATGCATCAATGTACTACACATGTTATTTGTTCATTCTTGTAATGATGGGCATTTTTGCTGTTTATTTATTTGTTTTAGTTTTTGCTATTACAAATGAAACTACTGGAATAGCAAATAAATGAAGCTATTGTAGATTTTTTTTAAAAAATGGTGGACATCATTCTGTAATCTTCGGACTTTGAATGTAGGGGAAACTTGTGAATAAGGGGGGATATAAATTTTCTGATTAGCCTATATTATTATGACGCATGCAGTTTGAGAAAAGTAGATTTGAATTTAGTCAGTATATTAGTCTTCTATACTGTAGTATCACAAATCTTAGCTAAATAAGTCAGTATTAATTTCTTTCATTTCTGGAGGCAAAAAGTCTCAGGCAAAGGCCCAGTCAGGACTGGATTGTGGTGAAGATTTCTTTCTTGGCTAAGAGCCTTCTTACTGGGTCCTTGCATCACTTTTCAACTTTTGCCCAAGCATCTTTTGCAGTAGTTTCTATTTTTATAAGAATACAAGTCCCATTGGATTAGGAGTCTATCCTTATAATTTTATTTAACCTTAATTGCTCCCTTGACTTCCCCATGTTCAAATGCAGTCATATTGTTGGGTTAAGGTTTCCATATATAAGTTGGAGAACAAACTCAAAGCAAAACAGTGGTTGGGTATACTCACTTGCGTCCTGGTAAGTAGCTACTTCTAAATGCAGGAAAAAAAATACACTTCTGGGTTTGAAGGTGGAAAAATTACATCAAAGAATAGAAGTTTCTTGAGGCTGAGAATAGCTCAGATGACAGCCACCAAGGAATCAAATAACAATCCTATAATGTCAAAAACTGAGCTCTGTCCCAACCACAGGAGACTAGAAAAAGATCCTTAGTCTTAGATGAAATTTTTTTATTTTTAATTTTATAATTTAATTTAATTTTATATATCAGCCACGGATTTCCCTAATACCCTGATATCAGACTTCTGTAACCCTCAGCAGGGGATGCTTCCAGGCTGTGAGTGAACTTCTGATCTGCAAACTGGAAACTAGTAATTACAAATTATGACTTGTGTAGCAATCAAAATTATTGTAAACTGTAGTACCTAGGAATGACTTGTATGTCCGTCCTTTTACCAAAAACTCATTACCTTGATTTCTGTACCATTCTACTGTATCATGAAATTGGATAACATTAGCTGCCAATTGTATTTTTGCTTTACTGAATAGTTTTGGATACTTCAATAACTTTGTATTTACTTAAAAATTTCAGAATCGGTGTATGGATACATATGTATATGTGTGTTTACTTCTTGATTCCTTTCACAAGTGTTTTGCATATTTTTTATATTCTGTTTATATTTACTATAAATTCAACAAATGTTTGATAAATATAATATATATTCATATAATTTATAGGTCATATAATATATGTTTATGTACATCAGTGATTTTAGAGATATCATAAGTATAAAATTTATTAATTTAAAAATGATTTGCTTAGATGTATGAAGAGCAGTGACTAATCATTTCTGTGGCCATATTAAATTTGCTCATTGTTATAGGAGTTGTGTTGTTTTATTTTTAAACATTCTATTAATATCTGTAAAGACAATAAGCTTCAAACAATGTTACTGTAATTTCCTTTCCAAGCTGTATAGTTTTTCTTTTTTTTTTTTTTTGTCTTTACATACTATACAAGCTAAGGCTTATAAGACAGAAATGAGAATGAATGATGAGGCAGGTTATCACTGTCATTTTCCTGAATTTCAGTTTATTTTGTCTTTTTTTTAAGAATTCCATTCGTGAGTACACTAATTTAATCATTTCCATCCATCCCTTTCCCCTTTATTCCCATTTTCAACTCCTCCTATGTCCTCTTATTTTTTCTCAAATTCATTACCTCTTTTCTCTTATTTTCATTAATCATAATTATATTATTAGTATACATTATCATATATATACATACTTGTAAATTTATAAATATCACTTATTGAGTCAATCTAGTGTTACTCATATACATGTGCTTAGGGCTATGGAATTGTATAACATATTAAGGGTCTTGTCCTCAGGTAAGCCTTATTCTCTCTCAGTAGCTATTGATTGCCTATAGCTCTTCCTTCAGGGATGGAACCTTGTAAAATTTCTCATGTGCTTATTGTTATGTCAAATGGAGATGTCATTCTGAGTGTCTTGTTTAGGAAGCCATATTACTGAAATTTAAGGAGTAGAGAGCACCCTTGTAATATACAGGAGATGTTATTTCAACAGACTTACTTGTCCTCTGGCTCTTACAATCTTTCTTCTCTACCAGCCATTCCTCTATATCTCTCTGCATTACCCTTCCTCTCCTCTACCTATTTAAATTCCTCTCAATTTTTTCCATTCATAGTACCCATGTCTTACTATCTCCCTCTCTAGAGATCCTTCTCCCCACTCCACCCATGGTCTACTTCTACCTCCTTGGGTTCTACAGTTAATACAACTTATAAATCACTTTTGAAAGCAATGAAATTATTTTATGCAATTCTATTTCATTGTATATAATCCTGCTGCACTATTTGTTTGTTGTGAAATTTGTAAACTACAATGCAATATTGAATAACCATGAAGATCATTGTCTTTTTTCATAGAATCATTTCAATGTCATTCTTTGAATTGTTAATATCTTTTCCACTCTATCCAGTACTCGAATTGGACTTCTTCAAATTAGTGTCTTATGGACATGACAGGTCCGCTACATTCATGAACTCACACCAGCTATTGTTGACCAGCACAAGCTTTGTACAAGATCAGGAAAATCAACATTTCAGTGAGGGTGGACAGTTGATGGTTACTGAGAGACAGAGAATTATTTTTCTTCATGGGATGTGGCTGCTGGGTAGATTGCCCATACTTCAGTGAATAGACATACTCATGAAAATATCACAAATGTAATTGGACTCAGTTGATTTTTCTTGTTTTTTAAAGCAGAACACACAGTTGGCATAGAGATCTATTGTACTGAAAGGACTAAGAGGAGTTGCAGGGAGAGATTGGGGAATAAATAAAATCAAAATATACTGTATGCATCTATGAAATTATCAAAGAATGAATAAAAAGCACAGTAAAATTTCTATTCTTATTTTCAAGAGTAGTTTTCCTTTCACTTTTTATCCTTCCCTTCTGCCTAATTTAATCCAGTGTTATTTGTGGTTAAAATGAATCCAACATACTTTCTTTCTTAAAATAATGCAGCAATTTACATTAGTTAACTTTCTAGTCCTTTGGAAATGATTGTGAGATGAGTCATTTGCTGCTGAGCAGCTGAGCCTACATTCCTGCCCCATCACCCAGACAGCATTGTGTGTAGATATTGAAAGTGCATATGAGGCAGATTCATCCCTGCATTTCATTTACCCTGAGAATGGAGCTAATGTGGAGCTGTATTTGAGCGCATTTGCAAGCCTGCACTTTGCTCTTTATACTGTAGGACAAGGGTCCCAAAATTTGAGGTTAGGTTAAATTCAGTATATTCCCTCAATAGTAAATTATCATATGCTGTAACATATAATATATGTATATATACATACATATATGTATATATTTAGTCCAGTTATTTATTTATTTATTTATTTATTTATTTTTTTTTTGGTTTTTCGAGACAGGGTTTCTCTGTGTAGCTTTGCGCCTCTCCTGGAACTCACTTGGTAGCCCAGGCTGGCCTCGAACTCACAGAGATTCACCTGGCTCTGCCTCCCGAGTGCTGGGATTAAAGGTGTGCGCCACCACCGCCCGGCTAGTCCAGTTATTCTTATTTTATCCATTCAACAATATGTTTGAGGCAATTTTTTAGTTTTCCCCTTGCATAATTGTTTTTAGCAAGATTCTTAGTCTTAACTCTTTGAAGGAAGCAACAATCAAACATGCACTTAGATTTCTATGAATTTTAGTTTATTCCTTTTTGAAAAATAATTTCTGATAAATCGGAATTTCCGTTGACTTCATTCCTTTCTATTTTCCAAGCAATATTATTGAGATTTTGGTGATACTTGGAGGAAATCTTTAGGTTTATACAGTCTGAAAATTCTAACAAGCACTTAGGATAAGCAAACATTCAATTACTAAAAAATAAAAATGAAAATAAATGAATGAATACTCAACCTCCTCCCTAAGGACTAGCTTTCATGGTACTATAAAGTGCTATACAAGTTGCCAAATGAGAATTCAATCAATAGTCCTATCGTGCTATGACAGTTATAAACCAAAACAATGACCAGAATAACAATATATTCCTAAAGGTACAGAAGTGATACTCAGATCTTGATGGTAAATAAAAGCTCTATAATTAGACTTAAGGTCCACTTATCAGGAGAGAAATCATGGCTAGTATTATAAACCTAGAGAACTACACAGGCCTATTAAGTTCATGGATCTTAGAGGGTAATCTACTACTTCCTCTTTACTAGACTAGGATATGTCATTACTGAATTCTAAATACTTATCCTTATACCCACACATAATATTTTAACACTTACCCTTCAACAAATAAGCTTCTCTTTGCAAAAGATAGAGACTATTACAGGAAACTACAACTGGTCAAAATGAAAAGGACTACTGATCATGAGGTTCATAGCACTAATGGATACATCTATACAACACATTTTCTTCACATAAGTGTCAGAAACTTGGTAGAAGAGGGGATAGAAAAAATGTAAGAACCAGATGGTTAGAAAGTCTGCTGTGAGATTGTGCCTCCTAGAAATTATAGGAAAGCTTCATCCATGATATTTCAATAGTATGACTGCCTAAGCAAAACCCAAATAAGTACAATACCAATAGACAAGCTAAGATGGAAGAGGAGAATCTCATGGAGCCCCAATCCTAGACAAAGAACGACAGGTAACTAAGAAATGCTGAGTGAGAATTACTGTGTAGCAGGGATAAGCCCCATAACTGATTATCCAATACGAAGTGGTCAACTCTGAAATCATAAACATACAAACACTAAACTGACTCTGTCTATCTGTCTGTCTATCTGTATGTACATATGTATGTATGAATATATGCATGAATGTATGCTGAAAAAGAGAAAGAGAACAAAAATCACTGAAAGAGGCCATTGATTTGATAGGGCATGTGGAGAAACATGGAAAGAATATAGGGGAGGAACGGGAAGGGGAGATAAATGATATAACTATATTTTATTTAAAATAAAATAAGTAATGGCATCATTTGTTTTCCTATTCTTTTATTTTATGCATCAGAACTGATTTGCTGAACATTATTCTCCTTGCTCTTGGGTGCAAGACTCAGATTAAGCTCCAGACATCTAAAGCAATGTGATTAAGGATGTACTGCATTATTATTGCAGAAATAATCCTTATGATATATTAAAAAGGCAGAAAAGTCAAGAGGATATGAGAATATTCACAGCAACATTGTACAAAACTATCAAGACCACAACTGTATTTGTGCCATTGTCTTCTTGAGTAATGGAAATTTAGGTGGTGAAGATATTTTCAGGTGAATTCTATGGCAACATATGTACTGTTGACACTGGTAATTAGGAATGCAACAACATTAACTTGCTATAACATATCTTACAGTTCCAAAAGTTCAGGAGAAGTCTATACAGATAAGGTTTAGGCAGGAACCTTTATAAGCACTTCTTGTTAAATGGTTCTTTATATATGGAATAATAAGTGGACTTAAAATATAAGCTAGGCTGAAAAGATGGCTGAACAGGTAAAAACACTTATTGCTAAGTCTGATGAGTTTAATCCCAGGATTCATATAGTAGCAGAAGATAACTAACTAACATTCTGACACTGACATTTGTGCACAATCCTAATGTAAAATAAATAAGCAGACTTATAATTGTCCTGTAGACTGCCAAACCTTAGCACAACTGATGCCATGATGGACAAACCATTTAATCCTTGGAACTCAACATACAGACAGTACCATTTGCCAAAATGAGAACAATAGACCTAATCCATCAAAGTCTATGGTTCTGAGAAAGTCCTTAAATGTACTAACCTTGCTTTTTTGCTTCTGTATTTCCACTTCTGGCTAACTTTTCTTGCTAACTGAAGTATCTCAAACCAAGATGTGGCTTTTGTGCTTAAAACCTCACCCAGACCAGGGGCAGAGCCGCTCTCGTGTGCTGCAGCTGGTGTGGGTCAGGGCTAGCTCGCCCACTCTTGTGAGCCCAGACCAGCTGTCTCATTTGCTACAGGTGGTAATGTGTAGGGTCACCACACAGGACAACAACAGGATATTCAAGAGGAACTCCAGTGAGAGCCCATTATTGGTGGCTTAGCAGAAGCCAGAGATCTCCAGGTGACAATGAACACTTGCAAGTAAAGATGGATGAATTAAAGGGTAAACTGTAACTCAAGAGACCACACTACAGCTTCAATGACAAATAATATTCTTCTCTTTTGTTTTTGCTTATTTGTTTTTTCTTTTAAATTTGCTTGCTTTGGTAGGGGGAGGTTGCAATGGAAAAGGGCAGAGGCAAGAGCACTGGGGTATAAGTGGGATTGGGATACATTATGTGATATCCACAAAGAATCAATAAAAAGTATTAAAAAGCTCACTCTGAGACAGGCTCTTTGTTACACTGGGATTTGAACACCCAGTGTAGTTGCCAGCAGGCTAATAAAGATTTTCTATTGGCTTAAAGTCATATCTGAACAGTCTTCTCTGGTGGATATCTCACAACAGCTACAATATAAACAAACAAACAAACAAACAAACAAACCCAACCATAAGCTATGTGGGACTGAATTTGTTCCCTATTGGTTGATGACCTCATTATGACAGAAATGGGAGAAATTATTTTCAATATTTCAAATTTTGAATCTTCAGACATGCCAGGCTTTATCAGTTCATACAGCTAAAGTAAACTGACTTATAACTTTCAATATTCAGTCTTTTTTATAAGTTTAGGGGACATTGAGATGTTTATCCTTCTATTTCTTCACAATTAATGGTATTTATCACATGTAAGTAATGTAAATATTAGTTCATGAAAACATACCACTATATCATTAATTCTTTGACATGTTTTTATATAAAAGATTTTCCAAAAGTGCTTAACAATTAGTTACTTCTTTTCCAAGCTCTTTCTCTGACTGTAGGCAAATAAAAATCATATGCCTACAAAATTTAAAAGAATTTGTCTTGCCTACTTATTTGTATATAAACAGGATTGGAAACAGCACATACTTTTATTGAGCCAGTTTTTTCTAAAAAATGCCTTAGGAAATTTTAAATGGAAACTCATTGTAAGAGTATTGCTATCAGTTGACAAACAGACTTCTAAAAAAGTTGTTTTAGGTAACCGGAAATGTAACCAATGTAATCCTGCTTATTATCTGAAAATGCTGCAGAGAAGAAGCTATTCTTTGTAAAGACCAAACCAAGCATGTTTCTCAAACAGGTTCAGGTTTCAGCACCTACTGAGTGCAAGTAAATTGCCTTATGTTCTAACTGGACATCTGTAGTGGGGTTCAAGAGCTGAGCAGCTAAGAAGGGTTAGAGGTATATTTATTTCTTTCAGTCTCCTAAAATAGCAACTTTTGTCTATTATTAAAAACCAAATGGATAGTGCAGCCAAGGCATTCCTAAGGTATTACATTTTATTTGGCAAATTATGTAAGTTTTCATATTTCTCAACTAGGACAATTGAACTGTACAACTACCTCATTTTACAGATACATAGTCACAGGTTAAAAAGTTTTGTCCAATGTCATGCAGTAATGATAAAATTAAGATGCAAAATCACTTCTTTCTTACTCCAAGACTTGCAATATTTCGACTACTCTGTCAGCTTAATGTTTAATGATATAATCAAAGAAAATGTGCACAGATTCAATTGACATATGTTTAAAATTGCATGGAAGTCACAAGGAAGTGTGCTTAATACAGTATCAAATTAGCTGTACTGCTTCCATCATTTTTTGTTTCTCTAGGGTCTACCTATTTCAGTGATAAAGGAACTACTATAGGTGTAGTTGAATTTTTGCAAAGTAGAGGTGTAAATGTGTAGGTTGTAAATGATGTAGCCTTTTCCTAGTCCTTTACTTGTTCTCTGAATCACTGCCATTACAAATAAATGCCTCAAAATGCTAAGTTAGGAGAAATTAATAAATATGACTGGAAGGGTTTCATAAAAACGTTGTGGTTTTATGAAAAAGCATAAATTCCTGTCTTTTTATGCTCAAAAATGGTGAGAAAATAAGAAAGTATTTAGGAAGAAAATGGTGTAGGAAGTGTCTTAGTTAAGGTTTCTTTTGCTGTGAAGACATACCATGGCCATGGCAACTTTTATAAAGGAAAATATTTAATTGGGACTGATTTAGAGTTCAGAGGTTTAGTCAATTATCATCATGGTAGTAAGCATGACATCACTCCCTGACATGTTGCTGGAGAGGTAGCTGAAAGTTCAGCAGGCAGCAAGAAGAAAATGTCACATTGGGCCTGGCTTGAGCTTCTGAAACCTCAAAGCCAGTTGACACATTTCTTCCACCAATGGCACAAGTAGTCCAATAAGGCCACACCTTCTAATAGTGCCACTCCACATGGGCCTATGCAGACCACTTCTGTTGAAACCACCACATTCTACTCCTTGGCACTATAGGCTTGTAGCAATATCATAACACAAAATGTGTTTAGTCCAACTTCAAAGGTCCCCATGGTCTATCACAGTGTCAGCACCAGAAAAAGTAAGTTGAAAGGTTTCAGAACTAAATGATTTCCACCTATGACTTTAATGCTCAGTTGAAGGAAATAACTTTAGCTTTCCTACTGACATGAATTTACTTCTTACTGGAACAATGCTTCAGTCTTACTAGTTGGAAGATATTTTAGGTCTAGAAACTATAAAGAGTCTTCACTGAACAAGGCCATGGACATGACTAAAGTGAAATAATATATTCAAACATTTCACATTAAACAGTTAACAAACATTCATTTTTGGCTTTCTTCCATCTTCTTTTTCTTCCTCTTCATGTTTACAATTAACATATTTTCACTGAAAGAGTGTGATTTATTGAAATTGCTATTGGTGTCAGACAGATTTGTGTTCTTTATTGTATATCCCCAGAATTATGGAATACAGAATAAAACAAACTGCCAAAGTCTTGCTTTCTTCATCTGAACAGTTGGATTTGTTTGTTGCTATGAGGCCTTCATGTGGTATTGTATATACATAAAATGCCTCTTAAATGGTTTTAATATAACTGATTAAATTACAGTGTTTCAATGGTACAACTGTCATTTTTTTTATAAACACTAAGCTACCTCTATGATGGGCAATCAACTTTTAAGAAATTAACTTTTATTAACCAATTATTTAGGACTGAGTCAACCAGAACTTTTATGGGATAATGCTCTTCTACACTGTAATGATTTGTCACTCCTATTGATTTAATAAAATAGTTATTGGCCAGTAGCCAGGCAGGAAGTAGCCTAGAAAACTACACCTACATTCCCTAAAATTGGATTATGGATGTTGTCTTTGTTTAGAATGTTGGTTACAAATTGGTATGGGTAGTGGTCAAGAAAAAAGCTAAACAAAGGAGATTAGATTCAGGAAATTTTATATTTGAAAAGAAAAAAAGGGAAATGTTGTGGGATAATGCTCATGCACACTGTAAATATTTGTCACCCTATTGGTTTAATAAAACACTGACTGGCCAGTAGCCAGGCAGGCCAATGTAAGTGGGGTGACCAGACTAGGAGAAGGCTGGGGAGAGGAAAGAAAGAGATGGAGTTGCCAGCCAGATGCAGAGGAAGTGAGATGAAAATATTGGACTGAGAAAAGGTACCAAGCCACACATGGCTAAGCATAAACAAGAATTATGTGTTAATTTAAGCATAAGAGCCAGTTAGTTATATGCCTGAGCAATAGGCCAAACAGTTTATAATTAATATAAGCCTCTGTGTGTTTATTTGTGACTAAATGGCTGCAGGACTAGGCAGGACAAAAACTTCTGCCTACACAGAACAATATCACTAAGATATTCTTTAGTTCCTGATTCACAGACACCATAAAATGATAAATATTTGTCATTTGAGGTCACCAAAATTGGGTGTAATTTTGTTACATAACAAAACATGTGTGTGTGTGTGTGTGTGTGATTTCTAAATATAACTAGCTAGAATTTGTATGTATTTGTTTAATATTAACTATGTAAAAATTCGTACTAAATAAATAATGAATTGATATGGATATAAAAAGGAAAAAGAAAACTGAGGGATATAAACAAGGTAGTCTTCAAGAAATTCAGATGAATCCCTCTCTGATCTTGTTTTTATATATTTCAAGAGTATTTTAAAGTAAACTGTTTTATGGCTATAAGAATATGCATTGTGTCACATAAATAATATTTTAGGTAGTCAAAAGGAAGGATTCAAATCTGGGTATCACACTTAATCTGAAAAACATCTGGACCCAATGTCAGTTTTGATTCGAAGATTGAGGCCAATGAGAATATACTTCCCATGGAACACTGGAACACCTCAGCAATGGAGGATTTATGAAATGATGCTTATGCTTTGGGTCCTGAGCTTAATAGTCTCACAAGAGTTATGGAATCATAGCTTTTCTTGGTACTTGTAGAAAAGAAGCAGTTCAAAAATTAAAATGTCAGTAATATTCATTTATGCTGTAGGAAAACAATGCTGACTTGGAGGAACCATTTATGAGAAATCAGTAGTTAGAGAAAGGGACAATTTGTCACATTTCCAGCTGTGGTGTAGCCTGTGTAAAAACAGATTCTTTTACAGGGTATATAGCCAAGTAGTGATAATTTTTACTTTTATAAAGAATATGTGCTACAGCCATAAAGTAAAAAGTTCAAATAATCAACATAAGCCCACTAGGTTTGTGCATGCTTTTAGAATCTTCAAGGTTAAATTTGCAAAGTCCTGCTGATCATAAAGAAACATGATGATAAAATATCAAGTTGCAGACTAGAAAAGCTCAGGAAGAGGAAAGAGAAAAGAGGAGAAGAGAATCAATAAAAAATAATTTTGTTTTAAATCTGAAAACAAAACCTAATACTATGTATAATAGTTTAAAAAATACAAATAGATAATAATTTTTTTCTTTTTGGTTTTTTGAGACAGGGTTTCTCCATGTAGTTTTGGTGCCTGTCCTGGACCTCGCTCTGTAGACCAGACTGGTCTCGAACTCACAGAGTTCTGCCTCCTGAGTGCTGCGATTAAAGGTGAGTGTCACCACTGCCCTGCCAATGATTTTTAAAAGTAAAACCAGCATGTAGAGTAAAGCTTCTTCCTCCAAATTCAGCTTTTATGTCTTATTTCATTTTCTTTATCCACTTTCAGGTGATTTATGTTTGTTCAGCCGTGTATTTCTTGTATTTATTATAACAGTTTTCTATAAAATGATTCTTCATGCCATGTATAGAATCCTTTCACCCATGTAATAATATTTTTTTCTTCATTTAAATCCACATTTGGCTCTACATTCTTAATTATAAAGAAATTAAGCTTCAAGATGAATAAAATATAGAACTAGAAAGTATAGCATTACATTATTTAATTTATGTTTTTTAATGGCACATTAAACACATGCAATTCAGAATGACCATGGTATATGGTAAGTTAAAATGAAAACAGGGTCATTAGGAGTAAATAAAGCAGTTGAACTTCTATTCATAGCTTCTTCTAATATGTTCAATTTTCTATGAAAATTGAGTAAATTAGAGTATTAAATTAATTTTTAGTTACTGAGATAAAGACTCAGAGGGTAGATTTTTTTCATATGACTTTTGAAATAAAACTGATGGTGATATTTTATGTTATAAAACATCACATTAACATAGTATATGATTTGACCATGACACTTCATGTTGAAGAAATTAATACTGCATTCATGTTGATTTCATAATCTCTACCCACTTTTACATATTTTAAAATCACATTTTTGTGGATCAGAAATCAGGTTGTAACAATTTAGTTTACAAAGATTATATGTCCATGCAGAGATAATATACCTTAACTGACCATCACCTGCTTATTAGTACATCAGGGTTTAACAGGCATATAACAAACTATTACCTGAGTTAATTCTTATGGGACTATGATTTATTTATTCTATGTCAAGACAAAGAATAAAATAACTGTAGAGTAAGGTGCACTTAACAGCTTACTAACTGGATGTTAGGGACAGAAATGAACTTAGACAAAGATTTCTTAACATCAGCACTACTGATGTTTTGGCTTAGATTCTATCCAGTGATTATCAACCTTCCTAATGCTGTGACCCTTTAATACAGTTCCACACGTTGTGGTGACCCACCACATCATACAATTTTTTCATAGCTACTTCATAATTGTAATTTTGTTACTTTATGAATTATAATGTAAATATCTAATATGCAGAGTATCTGATATGTGAGCCCCAAGAGGTCTCAACCCACAGGTTAAGAACCACTGGTTTAGGCAATGTTTTCATTTTGGAGTTATCCTGAGTGCCGCAGGTTCTTTAGTAGCATCCCTGCCTTATACTACTAAAAGGTCCACATGAATCCCTCCAGTTTTGATAACCTAAAATGTCTCTATATATTATCAAATATCTTCTGGGATTGGGGTAGAAATCAAAACCACTCTAATCTGAGATGTACCACCTTAAGGAATATTTGATCTACTATTCATTTATCAAAGAAGAAAAATTAAATTCAGGTACATGAAAGTATATATTTTTGATTATTAAAGAATGGTTTACCATTATTCTAATTGAATAATAATTTTAAATTATCATATGTAGCTCCATAATTACAGTTTATAAAGCTTATATAGTAAGCAGATAGTCATAGGATTTGGGGACTTTCAAAACTACTGCTGTGATTATTTCCTGTACATTTATCTCAGGAAAAAACAAGATATATTGTTAGTACATTTGGTACTAGTTGAGAAATTCATGTACTTCTTATATACAAATGTTAGCATATTGAATTATATCTGCTTTCTTCCAGTTACTGTATTAAATGAAAAATTACATACAGCACACAAAACATTGAGGGTATTGTTCCTTATTTAAGAAACTTCCACAGTTTCTAACATTCATCACAGTTATACAAGCTATTAGGTATCTCAGAGGTTCAAACACACACAAAAAAAAAAGAAAAAAGAAAAGAAAAGAAAAAACAGGCAAACTAATTGCTAGCTTCCATAGTTCCAGAAGGTGAAATGTAGGCTGCTGAGAGAAAGTTATCAGCTGTATTTCTTGGCTGTGATCAGTGTGAACTATAATAATGACAGGCATGGTAAGATATGCCTATGCTTCAGTGGTGGCATGAATGCTACAGGGATAACTAATCACTTTTGAATTGGATTTAAGACTGGATGTACTGGAGGAAACACATGCCTGTTGCTGTAAGTGTAACCATGAAGCCATGCTTAGGAAGATCAAAGGCTCTAGGGTGACCATATTACTGTAATTTTTGCTAAATGGACACAGTATCAGACAACTCTCTAAATTTGTATTGTCTGAACCTATAAATTGATGCAGCTCTGAGACCTCATCCAAGTTTATTTTTGAAATGGATGGTGATTAGCACAGAATCTCACAACTGTTTGCAGTGCATAAAATAAGTGTCAATGAACTGCGCAGCCACCAGTGGTACATCT
Organism: Peromyscus eremicus; assembly: GCF_949786415.1. Lineage (NCBI taxonomy): Eukaryota > Metazoa > Chordata > Mammalia > Rodentia > Cricetidae > Peromyscus > Peromyscus eremicus. The sequence goes on from NC_081439.1 coordinate 36,992,601, forward strand.
TTATCATACAACCCAAACCTGAGGGCCCATTGCCAAAGATGGAGAAAAAAGAATGTAAGAGCCAGAGTTTGAGAACTGAAGTGGAACTCTAACTTCTGGGTATGACAGATCCACTGCATTCATGAGCTCATAGCAGCTGTGGTTGACTGGCAAAGACATGCACAATAGTAAGCCAATCAACATTCTAGCTCAGAGAGGAATAAGGCTCTTGTGCCACCACTCCTAACTGAAGAGCTATGGACAGTTAAGGGCTCCTGGAAAGTGAGTGATAGTAATATGTTTTCTTTAAGGTGCAGCTACATATATTAACAGTGCTTAATTATTCATATGTGGCACAAAATCAGATAATAAACTACCTATACAGTTTCTTTCTATAATCGTCAGCTACAACTCAAACCTGAGCAAGATAACAGATTTTTACTGGTTGAGACAAAAATTTAGCTAGTAATATCAAGTGTGGTGATATTGCGTCCCCCAATATATTGTGCACTTTAATAAACTAATCTGGGGTCAGAGAACAGAACAGCCAGAACAGAACATAAAGGCCAGAAAATGGTGGCAAACACACCTTTAATCCTAGCATTTTGGAGGCAGAGATCCATCTGGATCTCTGTGAGTTCAAATCCACACTGGAAACAGCCAGGCATGGTGACTCACGCCTTTAATCCCAGGAAGTGATGACAGGAAGCAGAAAGGCATGAAACCCAGGAACTAGAGCCTGGTTAAGCTTTTAGGCTTCTAGCAGCAGTTCATCTGAGATCCATTTGGGTGAGGACTCAGGTTTCCAGTTTGAGGAAACGAGATCAGCTGAGGAATTGATGAGGTGAGGTTAACTGTGGCTGGTTCTGTTTCTCTGATCTTTCAGTGTTCACCCCAATACCTGGCTCCAGGTTTGTTTTTATTAATAAGACCTTCTAACAATTCATGCTACAAATTACTGTGATAAAAAATAACTCTAAGCCATGAAGTTTTGTAAGTTACTGAAAAACAAACGTGGCATTTAGAAGTTTTGACAGCTAATATATTGGATAGGACAAAATCACATGGAAGGCATGTCTTGTATGTATTCAAGGCATCTGACAACCGTAGGTGAAGTCTACGTCTCAGGGAGAGTCTTCTATCATTGAGTTTTCTCACCATTTCTCAGCAGGCACCATAGAGTTTTTAGGGTAACGGAGTCAACTGCCATAAGGAGAAAGAACATGTAGAATAAATGGAAGCAGGTGTTTGAGGCAGCTGGTCACATAGCATCTGCAGTCAAGAAAGAGAGAGATGACTACCGTTGCTCCACTTGCATTCTCCATTTTCTTCAGTCCAGATACTGCCCCTTGCGATGTGTTTTATCCACAATGAGGGAGAGTTTTTCAATTGAACCTTTGTGTAAATATTCTCACAGATGTGCTCATTTTACCTTCTAGATGATTTTAAATCCTGTCAAGCTGAGATTCAAAATTAATCATCAGGCAGACCCAAGATAACAGATAGAAAATTGAAAAGATATTTTCATTTCAAGACATATTTTCTGTGTCAGACTCAAATTTATAAGCATAGGTAATAATTATAAAAGGTTCCAAATACATGCTTTAAAGACCTTAAAACAGCAAATATTTTAGTTGACAAATTTGAAGGTGATTACTTGAGCTCTTCAGGTTCATCTCTGTGTTTACTACACTTTGTACAGCTTTCATTTCCTATGGCATTTTCAGGGGAGGAAATGAAATACAGAACTCTATATCTACATTTGATTTTGCCTCTAATTATGATGTCACATATTTTCATATTTCTTCATGTAACCTAGCATTATCTGCAGTACAATTCCATCTTATGGCAAACAAATTTATATTTTTCTCATTCCCATTATCTGTCATCCAAAATCATTGGTTCATTCATTATCTCTATTGTTTATTAAAATCACTGATTCATTCTCCATCTGTCTGTTTCTGTTTCTCTCTCCTGCCTCTGTCGTTTACTCAGTATTTTGTCACAATGATGAAAGTCTAGTGTGAATGAGATTTGCCACAAAATGTGAAAATTAATGGAAGTGACTTCCTTAATTTTCAATTTTCTTGGCCTGAAAATGACAAATATAGCTCGTATTCCAATGTTGGTGTGAAGGGAAATCATTTGAAAAAAATGCATAAATAAGGTAAACAAGGTTGTTTTCCATAATCCTGGTAAGGAAATCAAGTTAGGATACAGATGAGCACCTGTATCAACTCCAGTAAACTTTTCACTTATTCACTTTCACTAACAAGTATGTAGGCCATTTCTAAAGTTTTCAAAACAACAATGAACACAATCTATTTAAAATGTCTTTTGATCTGGGTAGTGGTGGCTCACACCTTTAATCTCAGCACTCAGGAGGTAGAGGCAGGCCAATCTCTGTGAGTTTGAGGATGACCTGGTCTACAAACTGAGTTCCAGGATAGCCAGGGCTATACAAAGAAACCTTGTCTCAAAAATCCCCCCAAAATGTCTTTTGATTCATTGATTCTTTCTTTTGTTTTCTTTGTTTCTATTTCTTTAGATAGAGTGGGCTCTGAATCTCCTAGCCTGGTGAGTTTGGGGTGTCTCAAATAAAGTGTATATGTATAAAGTTTGGGGGGCAGAAAGAGGGGTAGAAGTTATGTAGGTACAGTACACATGTATGATGTTCTTAAAAAACTGTTTCAAATGTGTAGAAGACACAGGACTTTATTCTTTTAATTCTGGTAAACTCTTTGAATGTGATCAGTATAAAACAATGTATTATTATCATCAGTCTAGGAAAAAAAATACAGGAAACTTTTCATTCTTATTTCACATAGGCTTTAGTTTACATTCACTTCAAAGTACCTGCTGCCCAGAAGAGTTTTACATTTAGGTCTAGGTCTTGAATGTTGAGATTCAACATTTGCCTCCCTGTCAACACTTCCAGGGACTCATCTCATGCAGGGCTTCTTAAATTATTTCCACTCATGATCCCTTTTTCACTGAGAAATTTTAATCATATGTTGTAGCTGGAGTTTTTCTCTCTAGCTCCTGCAAAGCCCCCACAGTCCCACAGCCCACTTATAAAATAATCACTCAGATGCTTATATTACTTATAAACTATATGGCCATGGCAGGCTTCTAGCTAGCTGTTCTTATATCTTAAATTAACCCATTTCTATTAATCTATAAGTTGCCACATGCTCGTGGCTTACCGGTATCTTAACATCTTCTCATGGCCACAGCTAGCAGCATCGCTCTCACCCAGCCTTCCTGTTCCCAGAATTCTCCTCTCTCCTTGTCCCGCCTATACTTACTGCCTGGCTACTGACAATCAATGTTTTATTTATTAACCAATCAGAGCAACACATTTAACATACAGAACATCCCACAGCAATATGTAGTTTTATAAAATAGATATGCAAATAAAGCATTTACTGTTAATTCATAAAAATTTATTTTAAGCAATTATTTGATATGTATGCATTTTTACACATATAACAGACAACAGAATCTGTATGCCAATGAGACAGATGTATTTAGTTTGTTTTTCCTTAAAGAATTAAGTCTTAAAGGAATATTTGATACTATAGGAGAGCCATGCATAGTCAATGTTTCTCAGAGTGGATCAAGACTTTTATTTTATATATGTCAATGCTTGACATAAATCTGTCATGCAAAAATGACAGAATTATGCTTAGGGTCATTTCAGGAATTATGGAAATTTTCTCAAAATTCTCATATGTATAACCTTGTTATGAGTTAATTTCTCCCACTACTTTATTGTAAATTAATTTGGAAGGAACACAAATGATCACTTAATTTACATATAAATGGAGTAATAAAATACATACTGTTTTGCTCTTTGTCCCTGATTTTGATAACCAGTTGATGACTACAAAAATAAAAGTAGTGTAATAGTGTATTCCAAAGCATATGCAACATTTTATAATATGGTCTTGATTCCAAGAGCTCACAAACTCCAATTCAAGGACCAGTGGGGAATTTTTCCATTTGTCTATTGCAAGCTCATTATTTCATTGCTAATACGTTTTGGGGTTACACAATTCTATCAACTAATCCCCATTGCTATGGACTTGTTTTGCATCCCTTTTTGTTTTATTTGCCTTATTTTACTGAGATAGAACATGACTGTGAAACAGAATCCACTTTCCATAATTTTACTTGTCCTCATATGCTATATAAACATCAAATATATGTCATTTCTTTTTTCTTACATGTTTGGGAAGGGAACTTTTCATGGGCTAGGTAAAATTAATGTTATCTAGAACATTAGTGCAGCCTTCTTCATATTTCAAGCATTTACACTTATGCTGTAACTCATTTAAAGCAATGATTCTTAATATATGTATAAATTATGTACTGTACTGAACTGATGTTTTAATAACATACTAAATGCATAATGTTAACATCTATCATAATACATACTAAGTTAAAAAGAAAAATATGATTTTTTTAAAAAATGTAGCAAGTACTTTTCCATTCATAGACATTTTAAGTATATCCCATTCTATAAAACTATAAAGTGACTATTGCTACTACAGATCTGCTTTGCTAGGCAGAGCAATATAAAGCATTAGGTGACTTTTTCTTGATTGCTCAGATTACTATAAAACAAGGGCATTTTTGTTTAACCTAGTATTTATATTATTTGTGATTGTTTTATGCCATAAATCACATGGTACATATTACGTTTAATGTGCACATGACATTTTATGTTAAAAAAAAGAAAAAAAGGGAGAATCAGAGAATTCACTGTGACATTATGTCTCCTAAGAATGTCAGAAGCTGCACCCATAATGTCTTACTAATGAAAGCTTAAAATTGAGCTGAAGAAGGACAACAATAGATATGTTAATATGGAATGAGAAAGCTCAAGAAGCCTACAATGCTGAGAAGAGGAAATACAATCTTCCCCAGAAAAGAGCATACCAATTGGTTATACAATACAAAATGATCAGCCCTAAAAACATACATACAAGTAATATTTTACATACTGGGCCGGTTGTACTTATGTACTTCTGAACACATATGTATATACATACACATACATGTATGTAACAACAATTAATGAAAAAAAGACCATGAATTTGAAAGAGTAATGAAGGATATAGGGAGTATTTGAGGGAGGAAAGGAAGGGGGTAATGATATAACTATATTATAATTACAAAATACAAAAGAAATTAAAACAAAAGAGAGCTAGAACAACAGACAGGGCAGCAGGTATTAAAATTTTAATTACTATAATGGCTATCCTTGGTTGTAAACTTGACACACAAAGGAATAGAGGATATCAATTGAAAAATTATCTCCATCAAATTGGATTATGGGCAAGTCCACAACCAATAGAGGGATAATATACAAAATATATAAAGAATTCTAGAAACTAGATATCAAAAAATGAGATAAACCAATTTAAAAATGGGGTACAGATATAAACAGACATCTCAATAGAAGAAATTCAAATGGCTAAGAAACATTTAAAAAACATTCCACATCCTTAACCATCACAGAAATGCGAGTAAAAATTGAGATTTCATCTTATACCTGTCAGAATGGCTAAGATCAAAAATAAAAGTGACAGCTCATGCTGGCAAGGATGTGGAGCAAGGGGAGTATTCCTCCATTTCTGGTAGGAGTCCAAACTTGTACAGCCACTATGGGAATCAATATGGCAGTTGCTCAAAAAAGAAGAAATCGATTTACCTCAAGATCCAGCCATATCACTCTTGGATATATATCCAATGGACACTCCATCCTACCACAAGGACACTTGCTCAGCCATGTCCAATTGAGCTTTATTCGTAAAAGCCAGAAACTGGAAGCAACCTAGATGTCCCTCAACAGAAAAATTGGTAAAGAAAATGTGGTACAAAATTACTTAGTAATATTCAGCTGTTAAAAAAATGACATCATGGCCGGGCGGTGGTGGCGCACGCCTTTAATCCCAGCACTCGGGAGGCAGAGCCAGGTGGATCTCTGTGAGTTTGAGGCCAGCCTGGGCTACCAAGTGAGTTCCAGGAAAGGCGCAAAGCTACCCAGAGAAACCCTGTCTCGAAAAACCAAAAAAAAAAAAAAAATGACATCATGAATTTGCAGGCAAATGGATGGAACTAGAAAATTCTGAGTGAGGTAACCTACACCCAGAAAGATAAATACAGTATATATTTACTTATAAGGTGGCATTAGCTATTAAGTAAATGATAACCAAGCTATAATATATAGACTCAGAGAGATTAGGTACAGAGAGGAGGAGTCTAGGGAACATTCAGGGATCTCCCTGGGTGGGGGAAATTGAATAGATTTCATGAGTGGACTTGGAGAGGGAGGGGATAGGAGGAGGATACTCAGGTGCTGGAGAGATGGAGTGGAGGAGAAAGTGCAGGAGAGATATCTGGAATTGTCAGGGCATTTCGGGACTTGTGTGGAAACCTAGTGTTGTGGAAACTCCCTAAAATATATAAAAGTGGTCCAAATGAGTGGCTGGGGGCATAGTCCAGCCATTAAAGGCTAGGCTCCCAACCAAAAATATGAGTTCTCCTAACAATGGGGAAGACACAGTCGGAACTGGCCAACTCTTGTCACCACATGAAGCTTCCAGTAGTAGGACGGGGTTTGCATTCAGTTAAGTTGTTAGCCCAGGGGTTCCCATGGAAATATACAAAGAACACAGGCTGTTGGTAAAGCAATGGATTGCTCTCCAAAAACTGACAGCAGTGCCATATTGGCTAGGACAATACCCACAGAACTCATTGATCATGGAGAAGTCAAACTGGTACCTGCATGGTACCTTTATCCCTACCTTCTAGTATCTTTTGTTCAAGAAGTTACCTTGCAAGTTACCAAAAAAGAAACATAAACATCAACCCAGCCACAAAACTTTTCACCTAAAATTTGTCCTGCCTGCAAGGTATTGTAGGGTAGTGGTGGCACACACCTTATGATAGTAGCCAAGCAATGTCTGATTTGACTTAACCACTCCATTAGATGGAAGCCATACCCAACACTGTGGGGTGACCAAGGACCAAGGACTAGATAACCCTTTATTCTAGAATAAAACAAAAATTGAAGTATCAATAAAATGACTCCTAATGATTTTCTGCTATACTCATAGATCTGTGTCTTGTTCAGTTATCCTCAGAGAAGCTTCCTGTTGCAACAGATGGAAACACACAGAGACTCACAGCCTGACATTATGCAGAGAGAGAAAGAGTCCTTGGGACACAAAGAAATGGGATGTCTTCATTAAATCCCTCCCTTCAGAGTTCTGGGAACCCTTCCCTGCAGAAGAGGAGGCAGGAAGAGTGTAAGAGCCAGAGGGGAGGACAACACCAGGAGAGGAAGGCTCTCATAGCCAACTGAGCAAGGCTTATACAACCTCATAGAGACTGAAACTGCAAGTTCAAGGTTTACATGGGTCTGCACCAGGTCATTTGTGTATACATTATAGCTTTAAGCTTAGTATTTTTATGGGGCTCCTGAATGTGTGAACAACTGTGTCTTTGATTCCTGTGCCTGCTCTTGGAACTCTTTTCCTTTTCTTGGGTTGCCTTGTCTTGTCTCTGTGTTATTTTTGTTGTTGTTGTTCTATTTATTTTGTCAAATGATTAATTACTGTAATGACTAAATTTGATTGTCAGTTTCACACATCTAGGAAGAAGGAACATCAATTGAGAAATTTCTCCATCAACTTGGACTATAGGGAAGTTTGTGGGACATTTTATTGATTGGTATTTGATAGAGGAGGATTTATCTTACTGTGGGGTGGTGCCACACCTTGGCAGTCAGTCCTGGCTCATAGAAAGAAGCCAGTTAAACAAAAGAATGGAATGAGCCAGTAAACACTGTTCTTTCACTTTTACTTCTTTGCCTCCCTCCATATTCCTGCTTGAGCATTGGTGAAGGACAGTGACCTGTAAGATGCAGTAAACCCTTTCTTCCCCAGGTTGGTTTTGGTAAGTATTTTATCATGGTAACAGACACCAAACTACGACACTTATTATTATATTTACTTTCACTAGATTATTTTGTTCTATTCAACACATGTATTATTTAAAAATACATTATATTGTGAGACATAGATGTCACTAAATGTTAGGTTATGCAGGTTGTATTACCACACAGAGGTAATTTGCTTTATGTGACCATGGTCTTATTTTAAAGACTAGTGACTGCATAGGACTAAATTACCTCCCTCAAATAGATTCTGTCTCAATGATGAGCTGTCATATTTAACCTTGGGAAATATTTAGTAGCTCATTAAACTGTTGACCCTTATGGGACCTTAAAAATACCTGATAAATAATGTACATCTTCCAAAGGGGAAAATTTTCCTTAGTCAAGTAAGTCAGCTAGAATAAAAATTATATGATTTATGAAGTGACCTGTAAACAACACCACCAACAAAAAAAATTTCTTACTGTTCTAGAGTCTGCAAGTCCTACATTGAGGTGATGACAGAACCATTGATTGATAAGGATCCTCTTCTGGCTCATACATAGCTGTATTTTCTATCATTGCCTAGTAGAAAGGAAAGATTAGCTGTCTGGGACTATTTTCTGAAAGGATACTAATTCTACATGTGAAGATTTCACCTTCATGATCTAAGCACTTCCTGAAGCCTATACCTCTAGATATCTCTTTGTGGGTTAAAATTTCAGTAAATATATATTAGAAGGACAAACACTTGGTCTGCAGCAAGGTAATATCCCAATAAAGAAAATGTCTTCACCAAAGTCACCAAGTAAATTACTCTCTGATCTTACTAATTAAGAAATCACCTCAACTTATTAATTTTAATTCTATATTCATAATATGATCTTTGCTTCAAGAAAATGTATCCCCATGATCTTGTATAAAATCTAGACAAACTCACAGATTTTTAAAAATTAATTTTAAAATATACATGTTTCAAGTCAGAGTCTCCTGAATAAAAAAATACCTAGTATGAAGTGAGTACCAGAGTAGAAAAATAGAATAATGATAAGAAGCTAAATAATTTTGAGAGAATACTCAGCTTATAGGGAATACTAGAGCTGGAGGATAATTTGCCTCTCAGAGTTTGCTTTACCTATGGCAAAGACATTGGCTTTTTATATGCTGCCCCAGTAAGCTATGGGATAATTGTAACTCTGAGTTTGCAGAATAATCACAGAAAAATAGGAAGGAGCTGAGCTGCTAAGCACTTATAACTCATTTTTCACACAAAAATGGCAATTATTTTAGAGCAAAGATATTTACATACATTGATGTACAATCAACCAAATCCTAGGAAACATTACAAGTCTAGATCATTCCTTACTTTTGTCAATGAGGTTATAAAAATGAATAAAGATATATTTGTTTGTATTTTTACAATTATTTATGTTGTTCTGATTGTTGTTATTAGAGATAGCATCTCACTCTGAAGCTCAGGCTGGTTTGGAATCCTTGTATAGTCCAGGCCACCTCAAATACATGTTCTTCTTCACTCCGCTGTCTCATTATTATGGTTATTAGCCTGAGCCACCATAACTTTGCTAGTTATTCTGAAAGTACTCCATTTTGATCTAACAATTTAGTTTTAAATGGAGAAAACAGAAAATGATAAGGGAAAATTCAGCTTATATTCAACCTAGAAAATCTCAAATAAAAAACCTTACTGCATTTTATTAGGTTGCCTAAAAAACATTTTATTTTCTCATGTCTTATATTTCATAATTATTTTGTTTCTTTTTAGGAGTAGATGTCTCCAATATGTGATTCTCAACAGTTTTCAGTGTCTCAAGATCTGAAGTTCAGAATTCCTACATTCATAAATAAACTATAATTTAAACTACTGGGTACCTGTGTCTGGTGCTGTCATAAATGTTATTTTGTCTCTTCTCTCATTTAATTTCCACCATGACATTATATGTTAGGAAACACAGTGATCCCTCTCTTACAAATTAAAATTATAATAAATTCTTAAAACAACACAATGCAAAACAAATTATTAAAACATAAATTCTGATATTCAGCCATCTGACAACCAGGTAGGTCAACTCAGGCACCCTCTTGACCACTGCCAGTAGTCTATGGTGGAGTCATCTTTGTGGATTCCTGGGGAGCCCCCAGCACCCTGCCACTCCCTATTCCCATGGTGCCTTCACCCATCATGGTGTCTCCTTCCCTGCTCTCCCACTCTGCTCCTGATCCAGCTCGAACCTCCCACTCCCCTAAGCTCTCATTCCCCCATCCTTTGCCCTCCATTCCCCCACCCCACCCCCAGCTTGCTCATGTACATCCCAACCACCCCTCCCTCACTGAGAGATCCCTGTGTCCCTCCCAGGGTCCTCCCTACAAGCCAGTCTTCCTGGAGCTGTGGGTTGTAGTCTGGTTATTGCACGCTCCACATCTAGTATCCACTTATGAGTGAGTACATACCATGTTTGTCTTTCTGAGTCTGGGTTACCTCACTCAAATGTTATTTTCCAGTTCCATCCATTTGCCCCCAAACCTCATGATGTCATTGTTTTTCTATACTGAGTAGTACTCCATTGTGTATATGTACCACATTTTATCCATTCTTCAGTTAAGGGGCATCTAGGTTGTATCCAGGTTCTGGCTATTACAAATAATGCTGCTATGAACTTAATTGAGCATGTGAGAGCATTCTAGCTGACATCACAGAACCCTCATCCAGTGACTGATGGAAGCAGATGCAGAGATCCACGGCCAGGTCCCAAGCAGAGCTCCAGGGTTCCAGATAATTAGAGAGAGGAGGGATTCTATGAGCAAGAGATATCGAGACCATGATTGGAAAGGGTGCAAAGACAACTGGAAACTAGTGGAAACGCATGAACTGTGGACCAATGGCTGAGGAGCCCCCATGGCACTGTACTAGGCCCTTTGGATAAGCGAGACAGTTGTTTGGCTTGAACTGTTTAGGGGACCTCCAGACAGTGGGACTAGGACCTGTCCCTAGTGCATGAGCCGGCTTTTTGGAGCCTGGTGCCTATGGTGGGACACTCTGCGCAGCCTTGGTGCAGGGAGGAGGGGCTTGGACCTGCCTCAACTGAATGTACCAGGCTCTGCTGACTCCCCATGGGACACCTTGCCTTGGAGGGGTTGGGTGGGAGGGCTGGGGGATGGAAGAAGGGAGGAGGGGGAATCTGTGGTTGATATGTAAAATGAATGGAAAATCTCTTAATAAAAAAATAAAAAAAAAACAAATTTTGTTTTCTGACACAGAAATGTAGAAAAAAAGTTAGAATTCTATATCACAGTTTGATGTTCTCACTTGGGCAGCTTAAAGAAAAGGCTTTTCAGCTGTAGCCATTTGGGAAATATCATTCCAAGTGTTTACACAATAAAAAATTATGAGAAATGTTCAATTGGATTGGGTAGACATAGAGAATAGTTGAAAATGTAGATGAATCTATTGAATTTTTAGATGCTTATTTTAAAAATAAAGGATTTTGTTTATTTATTTGTATGTTTGTTTTTTGAGACAGGATCTCATTATCTAGTCCTAACTGGCTTGGAATTCATCATATAGACCAGGCTGACCTCGAAATAATAGAGATCTCCCTGCCTCTGCCTTCTGAGGGTTTGAATTGAAGTCATGTGCACCCCCAAAAATTTATTCTTTGACAATATTTAGAAATATATAATACATTTTCATTATTTACTCCTACACCCTCCCTTCTCTGTCCCATCTCTATCAACCCCACATGCTTCTTATCTGCCCTTTTCCAAGATGCATGACTTTTGTGTTTGTTTGTGATCAATTTAGTTTAACCAAGACCATTGGTGTGATCTTAGGATTGGAACTATTCCATTAAGCTTGCTGGGATCACGATTGACTGCACAATTGAAGATAATGACTCTCCCTGTCATGGATTCCATCATCAGTAGGAAGTAGTTCAATAGTGAGGGATAGGGCCTCCTAAGCCCATTTACATTCATGCCTGGCTATTGATTGGTCCATTCTTATGCAGACCTAGTATAATCATGTGTAGCTGTTGTGAGTTTATGGCTACAAGATGGCACATTTTGTAGCCCTTCTCCCAATCTTCTGACTCCTAAACTGTTTTGGCCCCTTCTACAAAGTTTGCCGAGTCTTTCTGGGTTTGGTTTGCTTAGGGCCGAGCACTCTTCTGTCACAAATTTTCAACAGCTTTACTAGGCATGAGTCTTTGTACTGATAATTGTATACTGGAAAGAGACAAATTAAGATTTTTCTGATTAAGACAGAGTACCATTTGTCTACAAACAAAAATTTAGAAGGCATTTTGGCACATTGCCAGTTTAGCTAACCAACAGCTGCTAGGTGTTCCCTGCCCCAAGGCTTATGACCTCTCCTACCATGAGTACTTTAATGTTCACAGTTCTAGACATAGATTCCTGCCTGTGGAGTTTTAAGAAAGCTTTTGCTTTGTTTAAAAAATCTGTATATGTGTTTGTGGTGTGTGTGTGTGTGTGTGTGTGTGTGTGTGTGTGTGTGTGTGTGTGTGTGTAGAGGACACATTTGTGGAGAAAGAGCTCTCCTTATACATAGGTTCCAAAGATTGTATTCAGGCCACCAGGCTTGTGCAGTAAGTATCTTTGTGGTGATATACTGTATACCCTAATAAAACTTGCCTGAAGATCGGAGGACAGAGCCAGCCACAGAGTTAAACATAGAGGTCAGGCAGTGGTGGCACACACCTTTAATCCTAGTACCCAGGAGGCAGATATCCATTTGCATCTCTGTGAGTTCAAAGCCACCCTGGATTACATGAGATTGATTCAGTCTAGGAGAGAAAAGGAGCCAGGCAGTGGTGGCACACACCGTTAATCCCAGTATTTGGGAATCACACACCTTTAACCTCAGCACTTGAGATCTCATGCCTTTGCTACCAGTATTTGTGAAGCACACACCCTTAATCCCAGCACTAGGAAGGCAGTAATATATCTGGAAGGAGAAAAGTATATAAGGTGTAAGGAGACAGGAACTAAGCTTTTTCAGCTGGAAGAGCTTTTTGGCTGGATCCCTTCTGGTTGAGGACTCAGAGACATTCAGTCAGGGGATTCATGGAGTTGGCAAGGTGAGAAGTAGCTATGGCTTGTACCTTTGTTTCCTCTGCTCTTTCAGCATTTGCAACAATATCTTGCTCCTGATTTTTTATTATAAGAGCATTTAGATTTAGTGCAACATATCTTTATTTGCTGAGTTGTCCTGGATTTGCTTTTTAAAGATAGTTTTAAATCATTTTAAATAATATTTTTATACTTAAAAGCCAAACCCCAAATTGTAAAGAATGAAAAATATTCTGATTATGCAACACATTTTTATTGTATTTTTATTTTTATTAAGAATAGATTCTTTGTTCATGCAATACATACCAACCCCAGTTTCCCCTCCCTCCACTCTTCTCAGCTCCCTCCACATTCCCTCTCCCCAGAACCACTCTCTCTCCATTTCCTCTTCACAAAAGAACAGACCTCCAAGAGACAACATTCAAACATAACAAAACAAAACAAGGCAAAAGCCCTCATATTGAGGATGGACATGTCAACCCAAAAGGAGGAAGAGTTTCAAGTGCAGGTAAAAGAGTCAGAGATACATACAATCTCAAAGTTAGGACTCCTACAAAAATATCATGTTAACAGCTATAACAAATATATAGAGGACCCTGTGCTTGCAGCTTCACTCTCTGTGAGCCCATGTGAAGCCTGCTTAGTTGATTTAGTGGACCAGGTTCTCCTGATGCCCTCCATCTCCTCTGACTCCTATTGACTCCTACAATCTTCTTCCCCTGTCTTCTGTGGGGTTCCTCAATCCCTGGGGGGAGAGACCCAGTGGAGACCTCCAATTAAACTTTCTCTCTGCATAATGTCTGGGTGTGGGTCTCTGTACCCATATGCTGCTGGAAGAAGCCTTTATGATGACTAGAAATGGAAATGATCTATGAGTAAAGCAGAATAACATTAGGAATCATTTTATTATTTTTTTTTTTGGTGGGGAGCAGGAAAAGGAAGAAAGAAATTACAAATTAAAACAAATTTAAAAATATTTTATCTTTCCAAGTTCAACACATTTATACAATGTTGCCGGAGAATTTCTCTCCAGCTCCCGCCACCAAGTCCCGCCAGTCCCAGAGCTCACTTATAAAATAAACACACAGACTCTTACATTATTTAAACTGCTTGGCCATTAGCTCAGGCCTGTTATTGTCTAGCTCTTACTCTTATATTTAGCCCATTTCTATTAATCTTTACTTTGCCACATGGCTCGTGGCTTACTGGTACCTTACATCTTCCTTGTCCTGATGGCGGCTGGCAGTGTCTCTCTCTCAGCCTTCCACTTCCCAGAATTCTTTTCCTTGTTCCGCCTATACTTCCTGCCTAGCCAATGGCCAATCAGTGATTTATTTACTGACCAATCAGCAACACACTTGACATACAGACCATCCCACAGCACTTCCCCTTTTTTTTTCTTAAAAAGGAAGGTTTTAACTTTAACATAGTAAAATTACATATAACAAAACAATTATCAAGCAAGAATTATAGTTACAATATTAAAGAAGAGATCCTATCTATCTTATATTTGTAAGTTTAAGGTTTTATATCTAACTTATCTTTTATTATAACTAAGGAAAATTGTAAGTATCTAGTCTTTAACCACATCAAAGACCTCAGAAGGATATATTACTACCTGAGAAATGGAGAAGGATATAAGCAACTTTTAGGAGTCTTGTAGGGTAGACAGAGACAGCTGGCAGCCTGGACAGTCATTCAAAGTTCTCTTGTAAAGTTGGGGCATCTGTCTTCAGCCCACAGGCCTAGAGTCTCTTATTCACTTTTCTCTGTGTCCTGTAGAATGTCTGGCAGTTTTCTCTGCAAAGCAGGAACCTGAAGGACCATTTTGTCAAGCAAAGTTCAGTGGTTACCTTTGTATGGGTCCTGCATGTCCAGTTGATCAGGCAGTCCAGGCAAGAACAGTTTCTTGCCCAAATGGCTATTTTTGTCAAGGTGAAGATAAACTCCGTATGGAGTGTCTTCGATGCCCATCCTCCTCTCTGAAGTACATCGGTGCTGTCAGGAGCAGACATGTCTCATTGTCCAGAAAGTCTAAATTTTTAAAACATTTTAAATGCCATATTCTGTAGGTCTTTGAAGTGTTTGAAGACTACCTATCTATCTGAAATATAACTATGTATACCTAGAAGACTTAACTAACATGGCTACAAATATGATTATCATAGATGATTAATTATTAATCTATTTTTTAATTATCCATTATAATTTTAAATGAGTTATATAAACATAATACCTCAAACAAGAATAGAAATATATATATAGTATAACAAAATTAAGTTTAAACTTGTATCAATAAATTAAAATCTATAGCAATGTAAAACATTTTAAACAAGTTGTTATTCTTTAAAAGTAGGTTCATTAATCTACCCTTTCATCCTATCATATCTAAACTATCCCCTTTTTTGTTTTAGAAAGAGATTGTATTTATAATCAACCTGATTTAAATAAAAATATTGGTTTTTGTCTGTCCCACATCAGAGGGCTCTTCTGATTTGGGACATAAGAATCTCTTAACCATTTTTTTTTTTTTTGAGCAATATGTCTGGGTTTAGAGGGGGAGTGAGCCAATTCCATCTCTAAAGCCAGCTTGGTATATTTGGGAATTTGGGCGTAGCTTCTCTTACTACTTCCTGCTGGAGGGGGGCGCTGTATCTTATGAGGACACGAAGAAAATTTTAGGATCATGGAGTAGTCCATGAGGCTGTATCGTCTGAGCCAGTTGCCTTGGAACCATTCTGGATGTTGAGTCATCTGGGCCATGGTGTCATTGGAGACCTTTCAGGGGGTCTTGGCTGGTCAAACCTGATGTATCTTAATCTGGAACAAATCCATAGTCTCTGGCTTTCTGTGGAAACAAAAGCAGAGACTCTTTTCCAAAGCAACATATCCTTATATCCAAATTTTGAAGTCAAGGTACCTTTAAAATATACATTTTGGCATAACTCAACAGCTTTTACAATCAAATGTTTTTCTGCAGTTACGAATATCAAAGAGAACATAATCCAGATTCTCTGTGTGATAGCCATCTTTACGTGGCTTATTTTTTTATATTAGCTTGAGCCTATTCCTTTAAACTGTAGCCTTCTAAGCCTGAAATGGCACTGGCGCTGTGGCTGCTGGTTCCGCCCACTTCAGCTTCCCAAATGGCGGTGGTCCGCTTTCTGCCAGCTCTGGGAGCCGTAACTCTCAGAAATAGTGGGTCTACACTTTTACCAAAGTAGCGTGTAGCCCAGAAACCTCTTTTTTTGTTTTGTACTAGCAAAGGCTAAATCCACCACACAGCTTAATGTGCCATTTGCAGGGGTCTCATTCCCGCCATACGGCGGCAGGTTGAGCATGCACGCCAGGAACCCGCCATAGTAGCTCAAACATGCAGGCTGCCGCTAGCTTAAAAGAGACAACTAGGAGCTGTTTTTAGCTCCGTTTTAGAATCTTTTTTCTCCGTTTTTAGGTGGAGACTCTTGCCACCACGTTGGACGCCATTTGTTGCTGGAGAATTTCTCTCCAGCTCCCGCCACCAAGTCCCGCCAGTCCCAGAGCTCACTTATAAAATAAACACACAGACTCTTACATTATTTAAACTGCTTGGCCATTAGCTCAGGCCTGTTATTGTCTAGCTCTTACTCTTATATTTAGCCCATTTCTATTAATCTTTACTTTGCCACATGGCTCGTGGCTTACTGGTACCTTACATCTTCCTTGTCCTGATGGCGGCTGGCAGTGTCTCTCTCTCAGCCTTCCACTTCCCAGAATTCTTTTCCTTGTTCCGCCTATACTTCCTGCCTAGCCAATGGCCAATCAGTGATTTATTTACTGACCAATCAGCAACACACTTGACATACAGACCATCCCACAGCAATACAATGTATATTGATCAAAGCTATCAATTACTATCCCCTACAATGTCTCTGATGTCCCTCTACTCATCTCTTTCCTAGTTTATGATTATTTTTGTTGTTAATAATCCACTGGTTCAATTAGTATTGCTAATATGTATGTGGCCAGTTAATAAGGTGTAAAGAATCTACTTGTGGCAACAATCCCAAAGGAAAATGACTCTTCTCCTTCAACATCAATCAACTGTCAATAGCTTCTTAGATAGAAGTGGAGCCTCGGGAACCTCTTGCCCCTCCATTCTGGAATTTTAACTGTTTTGATCTTGTGCAGGTCTTCTGCTGGTAACCATAGGTGCTGTGAGTTGATACATGCCATAGCCATGACCTATTCAGAAGTTAGCATTTCACAGTTCATTTTCCCTTTTACTGGCTCTTTCATTCTTTTTGCCCACTATTCTGTAAAGGTATTGAACCTTGGAGTGTGGGGTGCATAGAGATTATATACACACAGCTGCATACTCAGAGTTATATGTACTCAATAGTTTGAATAGTTACGAGTCTCTGTCCTATCCACTGCAAAAATAAGCCTCTATGACCAAAGTTTACAACAGCATAGATCTGTGGCAATAAACGTAACTATGTACAATGTTTAGTCATTTAGCAAAACATCAATGGTAGTTTCCTCCTGTAGATCCTATCATTTCCATGAACTTTTGACCATGTTTATATACCAGACACAAAATACCTCCTGTGAACAAGGCCTCATATTGAACTAGACCATGGTGGATTACCCACTATAACCCTCATGCCTTCATGACTTCATTGCAAAAGTGGACATATCTTGTCAATAGGTCAGTGTTGTAGCATGCAGGGTCCTTTGCCAGATAAAGCCATTGATGTCCTTTTTCCTCCAGTGCCCTGCATAGCACCTTTTGGCACCATATAAGCTCATAAACAATGAGAAAGTTTCTTGTACAGTTTGAAGTTGATTTCTCTGTCCTCCATCCACAGTGAGTAATGTTTTCTGACAGTAGGGCCTTGCCATCTAAGTTATTATGAGCAAATACGGGCAATGACAGTAGCCTATATAGCCTGTACTGTTTGGAGTGACTCTGTGGCCTGCCTGATGAATAACTCACAGGGAGTTATCCTATGCTTGGCACTGAGATTTTAATTTAATAATCCATGTCTTTTGGGAACAGTATTGTTCACCCATGTAGGGTAATTCTATTCTCTCTCTCTCTCTGTGTGTGTGTGTGTGTGTGTGTGTGTGTGTGTGTGTGTGTGTGTGTGTGATTGACTGATAGATAGATAGATACATACATACATATAATTAACTTAAAAATTAGTAGATTCCCATCCAGAATATATAAGGAACTCAAGAAATTAGACATCAAAATGCCCAACAGTCCAATTAAGAAATGGGCTATAGAACTAAACAGAGAATTCTCAACAGAGGAAACTCAAATGGCTGAAAGACATTTAAGGAATTGCTCAACATCCCTAATCATCAGGGAAATGCAAATCAAAACAACTCTGAGATACCACCTTACGCCTGTCAGAATGGCTAAGATCAAAAACACTGAAGACACCTTATGCTGGAGAGGATGTGGAGCTAGGGGAACTCTCCTCCACTGCTGGTGGGAATGCAAGCTTGTACAACCACTTTGGAAATCAATATGGCGCTTTCTTAGAAAATTGGGAATCCATCTCCCCCAAGATCCAGCTATACCACTCTTGGGCATATACCCAAGGAATGCTCAACCACACCACAAGAGCACTTGTTCAGCTATGTTCATATCAGCATTGTTTGTAATAGCCAGAACATGGAAACAACCTAGATGCCCTTCAACTGAAGAATGGATAAACAAAATGTGGTACATATACACAATGGAATACTACTCAGCAGAGGAAAACAATGACATCATGAGGTTTGCAGACAAATGGATGGACCTAGAAAAAATCATCCTGAGTGAGGTATCCCAGACTCAGAAAGACAAACATGGTATGTACTCACTCATAACAGGATACTAGATGTGGAACAAGGATGACTGGACTGCTACTCACATCACCAGGCAGGCTACCTGGAAAACAGGACCCCAAGAAAAGACACGGGGATCGCCCAATGACAGAGAAATGGAATGAGATCTACATGAACAGCCTGGACATGAGTGGGGGTAGTGAAGGGCGAGGGTCGAGGGAAAGAGAGCTTGGGTGAGTGGGAGATCCCAGCTGGATCAACAACAGAGAGGGAGAACAAGGAATAGGAGACCATGGTAAATGAAGACCACATGAGAATAGGAAGAAACAAAGTGCTAGAGAGGCCCACAGAAATCCACAAAGATACCCCCACAACAGACTGCTGGCAATGGTCGAGAGACAGTCCGAATTGACCTACTCTGGTGATGGGATGGCCAAACACCCTAATTGTCATGCTAGAAACCTCATCCAACTACTGAGGGATCTGGATGCAGAGATCCATGACTAGGCCCCAGGTGGATCTCTGGGAGTCCAATTAGCGAGAATGAGGAGGGTTTATATGAGAGAGAATTGTTGAGACCAAGGTCGGATAAAGCACAGAGACAAATAGCCAAACAAACGGAAACACATGAAATATGAACCAATGGCTGAGGGGTCACCAACTGGATCAGGCCCTCTGAGTGGGTGAGACAGTTGATTGGCCTGATCTGTTTGGGAGGCATCCAGGCAGTGGCACTGGGTCCTGTGCACATTGCATGAGTCGGCTGTTTGAAACCTGGGGCCTATGCAGGGTCGCTTGGCTCGGCCTGGGAGGAGGGGACTGGACCTACCTGGACTGAGTCCACCAGGTTGATCTCAGTCTGTGGGGAAGGCTTTGCCCTGGAGGAGATTGGAATGGGGGGTGGGCTGGGGGGGCGGGAGGGGGGCAGGAGGGGGGAGAACAAGGGAATCTGTGCCTGTATGTAGAACTTAATTGTATTGCAAAATAAAAATTAAAAAAAAAAATTAGTAGATTCCCATAGATCCATAGATTTTGTTCCATTAGTTTTGGCTAGCCTACTCCTTACCTTCTTAACTATCTAATCCCTCTTTAACCTTTAACCTGAGTATATGACCTCTCTCTCATTTCACGTCATCTGTATTCAACTGTTCTATTTGATTTTTTCCTTAAGTTATAAGGGTATGGTTCCATATAGATTTTCATATACCCTTCATTTTGTTTAAGCCTTCCACCAACATTTCAATAAAAACAGGATACTATACAAATCCTAATTCTGCCGTTTTCACTAACAAAGAGGAGTTACACCAATCTCACATGGCAGATGTGCAGCAGTGATAGAATGAAAACAGCCAGGAGTTACTAAATCAAGCACCAGTATAAATTCAGGAAGAGCAAAGAGACAGCCAACAATGAGAGCTTGATGGCGCTAGGGAAGAAGCAAAAATACACATCCTAAATCACCTTTGTCTTTCTGGACCAAGATAGATGTTAAAACTGGCTCAATACTAGCATTGGAATAAAGCTTGTTCATCAATTGGGAACCCTATGCTTCATCCAATGTGTCAGAATTATACTAGATAGAAATATAAATCCTGAAGAAGACAGACCTTCGCATTGGAAGTGTCAGTCTAAGGCAAGCATGAAGGGTTACTTTTTTCTGCATAAGCAGTAATTGTGGTGATCCTGGGGGAAATGGATTTGGGGTAAACACCACCTGCGTTGGCTGCTAAAAGAATGAGAATGAGGATACTTTGGCATCTAAATCTAATTATGTATGCAGCATTATGAGCAGAATCTGTGAATTGCATCTATCCCAAGGCTATGGTTCTTTATTGCTAATCACACATATTGACAGACCAATTATTGATGAAAAAGCTTGTCATTTATCTAAACTGAACTACAATCAGCCCTATGTTATATATCATGCTATAATTAAGTTAGTTTAGTAATCTAATTCCTAATGCTCAGAGTAAAATTCTTGACAGGTATGGTATCTCCTTTATCCTCTACCTTTGTCTTAGTCGTGAAAACAGGAAAAGTAAAAAGGTAAGATAAGAGTAGAAATGGGAATTAGTATGATCAGTTACCTTTTTTTCTAGTCTCATGCTTACAATATTGAGATATGTATTTCCCCTTGCTAGTGTGATCCATGCGTGTCCCTCTTAGGGTCTTCATTGTTACCTAGCTTCTCTGGGGCTGAATTATCCTGGTTATCCTTTGCTTTATATTTAATATCCACTTTCCTATGATGGGATACTTTGCTCAGCCTTGATGCAGTGCAGAGGGGCTTGGTCTTGCCTCAACTTTATATGCTTTGGTGACTCCCTCTCTGAGGAGTAAATGGAGGTGGGGTGGGGGGAGGTGGGAGGAGGTGGAGGAACAGGAGGAGAGGAAGGAGGGAGAACTGTGGTTGGTATATAAAATGAAAATTAAAATAAAATAAAAAGAAATATTGAGATATGGAGACATTCTTGTAATGACCATGTTTAGGCAACAGAGACTTGCACTAGTTTACACAAATGACTGAATGAGTAGTGAAGAGAATATAACAGAAAATTATATCAGTTACTGAGATTTATGATGGAAATTGTTGCTGCCATGATCATGGTTATTATGAGCTGTCTTGTGAACCATCTCTGAATTTATAAACAATACTGGCTTTGCAACAAAGTCTGTGAGTCATTGAACAGCTCTTCTATTTACTTGGTTAGGAGCAATTAATCATGCCTGTATGCCACCAATAAGTAACAATATTTTTCTAGTAGACATACAGGACATGTGGAAAGGCAGTCAGGAAGAAGGACCCATTCAAAACACATCTTTATTCATTTTAAATTCAGTATAGGATTTTTAAAACTATAAGTACACATTAAACAAGAGGGCTGAAGCACAGAAGCAAATGTAATGTATCTGTTATATTCCATCATCTCAGCCTCTTTCATGTTCCTTATGAACTTAGCAGTGTTACTAGTCCATTTCACTTACAACCATCACAGCAAAGACATTTTATTTTGACTAAATTTGCAATATGCAAAATCTTGGATATTCTGGTAACATTTCCCTTTTCCTACTTTTACTCATTTACACATGCTGGTTCTTGGAAGTTTTAATGAGAGAAGATTCAATACTAAACTGTCTCCTTGTACTTCAAATTATTTCTGAAAGGAGTATGTGACATTTTATCCTAATAGTATAAGTGAAATTTGAGGAGCCTACACTTCACTTCTTCTGTCCCAACATTGGGGCTTGATTGCAAACAATCTCTTTAGAAGACAGGAGAGACTCTTAACCACCTTGCCTTTAACCTATGTTGTTGCAACTAGATTGAAATTTCCAGTGACACTGTAATTTTTCTAGGGTCAATACCTTCCAGTATAAGCACACCACACAGACACACACACACACACACACACACACACACACACACACACACACACACACGCACACACACACACACACACATTTATTCAGGGAAAATGTGCATTGAAATAGACTAATAATGGGAATGTTACTTTTGTCTGGTTTTGGCTGATACAGAAATGCTATCAGACATGAATGATACATCTATGATATTGATTTTAATATTTACTATTTGCTTATATTTTGTGGTCATAATAGTTTATGAAAATGTTTATAGACAAAAGCTACTGTGTTCACTACTTCTTTTGTTGTATGAGATTTACAGAAAACTTTAACATGTATTTGATTTCATTTCTGTATTATTTCTGCTTTAATGATGAAGGGAAACAAGATTATCTCATTAATGAACTTAAATTGAAATAATCTTTGTATTCAGAAAGGTCCATGGAAATTTTCAAAGAAATATGTTTCATAAACTTTTGCCTTTGACAAATTTGCATTTATACTGTGATATTTTATGAAATCAGATCTCATTGTCAATAAAGATAATTCCTTTCTGGATTTCTGTTTTCCTGTCAACCAAAAATATTTGGTAAATTAATAACTTTAAGCAAGGCATACTTTTCTTATGTGTCTCTGTTTTTAAAGGAAATTACTAGAAGACAATGTCTAAGATACAAGAGACTTTCTTGTTATAGTAATAATTTTGTTACAATCATAGAAGCATTTCAAATATTGGAAGACAATTTATATAAAAATAGAGCCAATGGGAAGCTGATTGACTTTGTAGATTAAAAAGCTGAGATCAATGGCAAGCTCAGCTGTTTTGTGGTTTCTATTGATCACAGTTCTCTCACATGGTGCTAAGATCAGGATATTTGTGCCCTCTCAAAATTTCTACCAAAGCCTAATCCCCAAATATTAAAGGAAGGAACCAGCCGCAGTTGCTTAAGGCGTGAAAGTGAAATCCCTGTGTCTGAACCTAGAGGAATCTAATTTATGTTGTCCAAATGAGAATACAAAGAAGGTGCTCTCTACAAGGAAAGAGTCCTCATTAGACAGCAGACCTGCTGTCACCTTGATCTTGGACTTCCTTCCTTTTATAACTGACTGGATTTATTCATTTTCTTTATAAATTAGCTATTTTTTATAGCAGACTGAAAGGAGTAAGATAGCTGACAAATTGTTAAAATATATCTGTCCACATAAAGTTATCTGGAGAGTTGAATTAAAATAAAGGAGAAAGTACATAATAAATGAAAGCTCAAAGCTCACTATACTAGGAGCTGTATATACTCTTGCTTTGTTCAAATTGTGGACATTCCAATAACTAAGTGAAGATCTGTGCAAAATAAGAAAACAAGGCTATGATGTCAGTAAATAAAGATAAAGAATGCATACAAAAGATCATCTTAAATATACTGTGTAAAAAGAGAATTCACATGAAGCTTAGCTTTCCCAGCCCTGTTTATTTCTAATTACTAGTAATCACCTATATCTGCTTATTGTTTTGACTTGATTGGCACAGCCATATCTGATGATAAAGAAAGAAGTCATAAAGCCAGCACAGATGCTTGACAAAGATCCAGCAAAGCTGAGTCACATGGTGGCTGCTATGTCACCTTTGGTTTTCATCTCCACCTGTTGTATACTTGGGGGACTTTTAATATTCATACAATTTGGGGAGATTGGATTGATGGAAAATTTCTTATGAATCATTTATGCCTTCTCCCAGTAATGCTGCTTCTAAGCTTCACCAAGAAAGTTCCAAACATACTATTCCCCCTGCTTTTAGGAAGATATCCTTATCTACTTGAAGGTCTTCCATATGCCTTGGAGGTTGTGACACATAAAGAAGTCAGAGGTCTCTTTAGGAGGCTATGAGACATTCTTGAACCATCTATCCCAGTACTTATGCAGGAACAATATATTCAAAACAAAGTAAACTCCTCAAAAACATCAACAAGATTTGGTGGACTAGAGGAGTTGTCCACAGATCAGATTGCAAGCCTCTTTCCATCATAAACTCAGGCAACTACGTGGCATATACAGCAACAAAGTTAGACTAACTGAAATTACCTCTATCCTATATAGGGACTTATACTGACAAGAATAGCATGGAAAGATTATTTAAAAAATGAGATGTCAGGACCTCCCTTTCTTAGAAGAGTTAACACATACAGAGCCACTATAGTGTCATATGACCAAGGAATAATATAATGCCAAGATTAGACATTTAGACAAATTCTATAAAGATATAAAATATAAACATTGTGTTATGCCAAAATTTGAATAATAACTGCAGCAGCTTTGGCTTGAGGATTTTTCTTGGGCACTCTGACCATTAAGAGTTAATAATACACTGCTTGGGACATAGCAATATGCCTGGGCTGGTCCGAAGATTTTGTTTTGGTCTAATGTCCTCATAGCTACAAAAGCTTCTAGCCTGAGGACAGGCTGTCTTATGCCTCTAGATCTTTAAAAATTGGGTTATGGAGTTAACAAGTAAAAATGATAAGTCTGTTTATCAATGATGTCAAAACCTGAGGGAAAAAGAGTAGAAAAGATAACTCTATCATAGTTTATTAATGATGACTAAAAGATGAGCAAGAGGAAGTGCAACACATGTCCAAAACCAAAAATGATGTGATCTATGTTTTGGAACATCATGAATGTATCCTTGCTTACTAAATTCTGTATAAATAAAGAAGCATTCTGCCTGCTGGTCAGTCAGGCTGCAAGATTCTCCCAACCACCATGGCCTGGCTAATTCATTCCTCTGCAAACACCTTATATCCTCTGCAGGGACTGGCTCACTGCTGGGGATGGCTCTCAGCACTTGACATATCTTTTTGGGTCTCCTGATTAACCTTTTGTCAATTAGTTAAGCAAAGATTTAGTCCATTTCCTCATAAGAGTATAGTTGGTATATCTAAATTAAATGCAGGAGCTGTGGGTAAGATATGAAATCTTATTTATGAATTGAGATATAGGCCATCCACAGAAAGCAGAGAATATGAAGACAGATCATAGATTAAAAACTACTTTTTTGTTGTTGTCTTAAATTATACATTCTTAAAAACCTGCTTTCTGGTGCAGTTTATTTCCAAATAAAGCCCAATAATTCATTCAGAGAAAAATGAAAATCAATTTTAAAATCATAAAAGTAAGACAAAGATTACCAAGGGTTTCAAGATTATCATAAAATATTATTTAAATAATGTTAAAAAAACTATGGAGTGTGCTGAGTGTGGTGGCGCACACAGGCACAGGCTTGTGGGCCTTTGTGAATTTGAAGCTAGACTGATCAACATACTGAAATAGAGAAAGTTTAGCTAGAAGTACATAGTGAAACCAAGTCAAAACAAAACATAGCAAAACAAACAAAGCAGAGTTATGCCTGACACCTCATTTTTATGTATGCCAAATTACTTTGAGTCATTGCCTCTGTATGACTTGGAAAATACATGTATGATGACATCCAGTACCATTAGATTTTTTTAAAAATAATGTAACTAAGTCCCAGAAAGCTTAACTTAGTAGCTCAAACCAAGGCTTTCTTTGCTACTCCTTCCCTAGCTGTACAATTTTGGTAAGTTACATGGGCTTTATTTGTTTCTCGGTTTTATTTTTCTTTCTTTAAAATTAATTACACTTTTGCACCTGTTTTGAGTATGAGTATGGGTGTTTAAGTGTGAAAAAACTCGCAGGCTGCAACATGCTTGTGGAGGTTAGGGAACAGTTTATACGAATTGGTCCTTTCCTTGCACCATACAGGACCTGAGGACTGAATTGATGTCCTCCAAATTGGTGGAAAGCACCTTTACCCGTCAAACCATCTCACTAGCTTTGCTTTTGTTTTTTAAACCAGATTTTGTGTAGCATAGACTGGCCTTGAGTTTGTGTTCCTCCTGCCTCACCTACTATCTCAAGATGGGGTTACAAACATGCACTGCCATGTCCATCTAGTAGTAGTTTATAACATCCAAGGTGCATATATATACATATATATATATATGTATATATATATACATATATATAAAATGGGCCTAGACTATCAAGTATCCCATAACGACAAGTCAAATGCATTTAAGTTATTTATAAAAGCAATTTCTGATATATTAAATAACGTTCTACCATTTAGAATAGGGACTAAATCTGTCATCATAATAATTTTAAAAATGAACTTTGTTTTATATCCTGACTGCAGTTTCTCCTCCATCCTCTCCTCCCATTTCCTCCCCTGACCTTGTCTCCACCCCCCCAATAATCCACTCCTCTGTTGATGTTCAGAAAGAGGCAAACCTCCCATGGGTATCAATAAAACATGACATATCAAGTTGCAGTAGAATAAAGAACCTCCCCTTGTATTAATGCTGGGCAAGGCAACCCAGAATGAGAAATAGATCACCAGAAGCAAAAGTGTTAGGGACACACCCACTGTTAGGAGTCACACAAGTAGACCAAGCTATACAACTGTCACATACATATATAGAGAGGGTCTAGATCGGTCCCATGCCGGCTCCCTGGTTGTCAGTTCAGACACCGTGACCTCCTATGAGCCCATGTTAGTTGTTCCAATGGGTTTCCTTGTGATGTCCTTGAACCCTCTGGCTCCTACAATCCTCCTTCCCTCTCTTCATCAGGTTTCTCGGAGCTCAGCCTAATGTTTGGCTATAGATCTCTGCATCTGTTTCCATTAATTACTGGAAGAAGGCTCACTGATGTCAACTGGAGTAGGCAACAATTTATGAGTGTAAAATAATATAGTTAAGCATCATTATGTTAATATTTTTTCTCTAATACTGTTTGGTTCTATCCTCGGCCATGCAGCCTCTGGGTCCTGACACTACAGACAGTGTCAGGGTTGAGACACTCTCACGCCACAGGTCTCAGGCTGGCTGGATCAGTCATTGGTTGGCCACTTCCACAATCTGTGTACCACCCTGACTTCAACACATCCTGAAGGCAGGACAGACTATAGGTTAAAAGTTGTGTGGCTGCACTTTTTCCAATCTTGTTCTCAACAATTCTTGCTCATACAATCCCTCCTCTTTCTCGCCAATTGGACCTCCTGGAGCTCCACCTGGGGCCTGGCCGTGGATCTCTGTATCCGCTTTCATCAGACATTAGATGAGATTTCTAGCATGACAGTTAGGGTGTTTGGCCATCCGATCACCAGAGTAGGTCAGTTCGGACTTTCTCTCGCCCATTGCCAGTAGTCTATTGTGGAGGTATCTTTTTGTATTTCTGGGGACCTCTCTAGCACTTTGCTTCTTCCTATTCCCATGGGGTCTTAATTTATCATGGTCTCTTTTTCCATGTTCTCCCTCTCTGTTCTTGATCCAGCTGGGATCTCCCGCTCCCCTAAGCTCTCTTTCCCTCAACCCTTGCCCTTCATTACCTGCCCCCTCATGTCCAGTTTGCTCATGTAGATCTCATCCATTTCTCTGTCATTGGGCGATCCCTGTGTCTTTCACAGGGACAAATAGCCAAACTAGTGGAAATGCATGAACTATGAACCAATAGCTGAGGAGCCCCCAACTGGATCAGGCCCTCTGGATAATTGAGATAGTTGATTAGCTTGAACTGTTTGGGACTGGGACCTGTCCTTAGTGCATAAGCTGGCTGCTTGGAACCTGGGGCCTATGCAAGAACACTTTGCTCAACCTAGGAGGAGGGGACTGGACCTGCCTGGACTGAATCTACCAGGTTGAGCTGAATCCCCAGGGCAGTCCTTGCCCTGGAGGAGATGGGAATGGGAGGTGGGCTGCGGGAGAGGGGGGGCGGGAGGAGGGAGGACAGGGGAATCCGTGGCTGATATGTAAAACTAAATCAAATTATAAAATTTTAAAAAAAAGTTGTGTGCCTGGGTTGGTGTCCCAATCCCTCCACTGGAAGTCTTGCCTTGTCACAGGAGATGGTCAGCTAAGGCTATTTACCCATTAGTGCTAAAGCTCAGGTCATCATGGTAGATTCCTGGGAGTTTCCCTTGCAGCAGGTTTCTACCTGTCCCCGAAATGCAGCCCCCCTTCCAGTCATCTGTTTCAGTTCTTTTCCCTTTCATCCACTTTTCAACCCAATCCCTCATGTTCCCATCCTCACCTGCACCCAGTCCACCCATGAAATCTCTTCTATTTCCTTTTCACAAAGAAACACCTGCCTCCTAGCCTGGTGGCCCTCTTGCTACCTACCTTCTCTGGGTTTGTGGATCATAGGTAGCATGGTTATCTTTTATTTCACAGCTAATATCCACTTATGAGTGAGTACATACTATGTTTGTCTTTCTAGATCTGGGTTAACCTCACTCAGGATGCTATTTTCTAGTTACATCAATTTACCTTCAAATTTCTAAATGTCATTGTTTTTAACAGCTGAGTAATACTCCATGATGTAAATATACCACATTGTCTTTATCCATTCTTCAGTTGAGGGACATCAAGGTTGTTTCCAGGTTCTGGTTATTACAAATAGAGCTACTATGTATGTAGTTAAGCAAATGCCCTTGTGGTACAACTTAGTATCACTTGTGTATATGTTCAAGTGTGGTATAGCAGGGGGTCGAAATAGACTGACTCCAAATTTTCTGAGAAACTGCCATCTTGATTTCCAATGTGGCTGTACAAGTTTGCACTCCCACCAGCAATGAAGGAATGCTCCCCTTGCTCCACATCATCTCCAGCATGAGCAGACATTTGAGGGTTTTTTTTGTGTTTTTTTTTTTTTTTTTTTTTTTTTTTTTTTTTTTTTATCTTAGCCATTCTAACAGTTGTAAGATGGGAATCTCAGATTCAGTTTCATTTGTATTTCCCTGATGGCTAAGAATTCTTTAAGGATTTCTCATCCATTTGAGATTCTTCTGTTGAGAATTCATTGTTTATATCTGTATGTCATTTTTAATTGGATTTTTTTGATGTCCAATTTCTTGAGTTATTTATATATTTTGGAAATCAACCTTCTGTATGATGTGGAGTTAGTGAAAATCTTTTCCCATTCTGTATGCTGCCATTTTGTCCTATTGACTATGTCATTTGCCTTATAGAAGCTTTTTGGTTTCATGAGGTCCCATTTATTAATTATTAATCTAAAAGTCAGTGCTACTGGTATTCTATTCAGGAAGTTGTGTTTTTTACCAATGCATTCAAGGCTACTTCCTCTTCTACCAGGTTCATTATAACTGGATTAATGTTGAGGTATTTTATCCACTTAGACTTGAGTTTTGTACAAGGTAATAGATATGGTTCTATTTGCATTCTTCTGCATACAGTAGTGTCAGCACCATTTGTTGAAGATGATTTCTTTTTTCATTGTGTATTTTTGGCTTCTTTTTTGAAAGTCAGGTGTCTATAGGTGTATGAATTGATGTCTGGATCTTCAATTCAATTCCATTGATCCACCTGTCTCTCTGTTTTTATGTCAACAGCATGCTGTTTTGTTACTATAGCTCTGTAGTAGAGCTTGAAATTAGGGTGATGGTACCTGTGAAAGTTCTTTTATTATACAGAATTGTTTTAGTTATCCTGTTTTTTTGTTTGTTTTTTATTTTTCCATATGAAACTGAGTACTGTTATGTCATAATCTGTAAAGAATTGTGTTGGAATTTTGAATGGGATTGCATTGAATATGTAGATTCCTTTTGGTAAGATTGCCATTTTTACTATGTTAACCCTATTGATAGATGAGCGTGGAAGATAGCTCCATCTTCTTATATCTCCTCCAATTTTTTTTCATGAAAGACTTGAACCCTTTGCCATGTAGGTCTTTCAATTGCTTGGTTAGAGTTACCCTAAGATGTAGCGAGTATCTTAACAGGTCTTATTAATAAAATCAAACCTTGTGCCAGTTATTAGGGTGAATGCTGGAATATCAGAGAAGCAGCACAAGTCACAGCCACCTCACCTTGCCAATTCCTCAGCTGATCCTGTTTCTTCAGACTGGAAGCTTCTGAGTTCTCATCCAAATGGGTCTCAGCTGAACTCCTTCTCAAAAGTCTGAAAGCTTAACCAGGTTTGTTCCTGGTCCTCATGCCTTAAATACCTTTCTGCTTCCTGTCATCACTTCCTGGGATTAAAGGCTCTTTTTACCATGCCTGGCTGTTTCCAGTGTGGCTTTCAACTCACAGAGATCCAGACGGATTAAAGGTGTGAGTGCCACCATTTTCTGGCCTCTATGTCTGTCTAGTGGCTGTTCTGTTCTCTGACCCCAGATAAATTTATTAGGGTGCACAATATATTGGGGAACACAATATAACCACACTAAGATATTTTATATTATTTGTGGCTATTGTAAAGGGTGTTGTTTCCCCGATTTCATTCTTTTTTTTATCATTTGTATATAAGAGGACTACTGATTTTTTTTGAGATAATTTTTTATCCAACCATTTTACTAAAGGTGTTTGTCAACTGTAAGAATTCTTGTGGTATAGTTTTTTGGGTTGCTTATGTATATTATCATATCATATGCAAATAGCAATACTTAGACATCTTCCTTCCCAACTTGTATCCCCTTGATCTCCTTTAGTTTCCTTATTGCCCTAGCTAGAAATTCAAGTACTATATTGGATAGATACACAGAGAGTGAACAACATTTCTTGTTCCTGCTTTTAGTGGAATTGCTTTGAGTTTCTCTCCATTTAATTTGATGTTGGTTGTCAGCTTGTTGTATATTGCTTTTATTATGTTTAGGTATATTCCTTGTATCACTGATCTTATATTCCAAGACCTTTATCATGAAAGGGTGTTGCATTTTGTCAAAGGCTTTTTCAGCATCTAATGAGATTATCATGTGGTTTCACTTTTTTCAGTTTGTTTATATGGTAGATTACACTGACAGATTTTCATTTGGTGAATCATCCCTACATCTCTGGGATGAAGATTACTTGATCATGGTAGATGATATTTTTGATAGGTACTTGGATTTGGTTTGTGAGTATTTTCCTGAGTATTTTTGAATTATTGTGCATGAAAAATAGTGGGATGTAATTCTCTGTCTTTATTGTGTCTGTGTAGCTAGAGTTTTTCTCTCTGGGTCCCACCAAACCCCGGCAGTCCCTTAGCCCACTTATAAAATAAACATACAGATGCTTATATTATTTAAACTGTTTGGCCATTAGCTCAGGTCTACCATTGTCTAGCTCTTACTCTTATATTCAGCCCATTTCTGTTCATCTATATGTCGCCATGTGTTCCGTGGCTTTACCTGCTGCCTGTACATGATGCTCCCTGGACGGCAGGCTGGTGTCTTCTCCTCTCTGCCTTCCTGTTCTCTCACCTCTCTGCTAGTCCCACGTATACTTCCTGCCTGGCTATTGGCCAATCAGTGTTTTATTTATCAATCAATCATCCACAGCACGTCTGTGTGGTTTGGGTATCAGGGTGTCTGTGGCCTCATAAAAAGAATTTTGGAATGTTCATTCTGTTTCTATTTTGTGGAATAATTTGAAGAGTATTGGCATTAGCTCTTCTTTGAAAGTCTGGTAAAATTATGCTCTAAAGCCATGCAGCCCTGGTCTTTATTTTGTTGTGAGACTTTTATTGAATGCTTCTATTTCCTTGGGGGTTATAGGTCTATTTAAATTTTTTATCTAGTCCTGAGTTAATTTCAGTATGTGGTATCTATCAAGAATTTTGTTGAGCTCTTTTACATTTTCAAATTTTGTGGAGTACAGGTTTTTGAAATATTACCTAATGATTCTCTGAGTTTACTCAGTGTCTGTTTTACGTCCCCCTTTTCATTTCTGATTTTGTTAATTTGGATATTCTCTCTCTGCCTTTTAGTTAGTCTGGGTAAAGGTTTGTCTCTCTTGTTCATTTTCTCAATGAGCCATCTCTTGTTTCATCGATTGTTTTTTCTGTTTCTATTTTATTGATTTTAGCCCCCAGTTAGATTATTTCCTGCCATCTTCTCCTGTTGGGTGTGTGTGTGCTTCTTTTTTTTCCTAGATATTTCATGTGGGCTTTTAAGTTGCTAGTGGGTGATTTCTCCAAATTCTTTCAGCAGATAACTTAGTGATATCAACTTTACTCTTAGCACTGTTTTCATAGTGTCCCATAAGTTTGGATATGTTATGCATTCTTTTTCATTGAATTCTAGGAAGGCTTTATTTCTTTTTGTTGTTGTTGTTGTTGCTGTTTCTTTCTTGACCCAATGGTAATTCAGTTGAGAGTTTTTTGGTTTCCATGTGTTTGTAGGCTTTCTGTAGTTTTTGCTTTGTTGAACTCTAGCTTTAATCAATGGTGATTTGACAAGATACAGGGGGTTATTCCAATTATTTTGTATCTGTTGAGACTTGCTTTGTGACTGCACAGATGGTCAGTTTTGTAGATGGTTTCATGAGGTGCTGAGAAGAAGATATATTCTTTTGTATTTTTGTGAAATATTCTGTAGATATCTGTTAGGTTCATTTGAGTCATAACTTCCGTTAGTTCCATTATTTTTCTGTTTAGTTTCTGTTTATTTTATGACCTGTCCATGAGTAAGAAAGAGTGAGATGTTGAGATCTCCCACTAATAATATGTGGAGAGCTCTATGTGTGATTTAAGCTTAATGTTTCTTTTACAAATGAGGGTACCCTTGTTTTGGGGCTTAGATATTGAGAATTGAGACTTCATTTTGGTGGATTTTTCCTTTGATGAGTATGAAATGTCTTTCTCCATCTCTTTTGATTGATTTTGGTTTGAAGTCTATATTGGTAGATATTAGGATACTTATACTAACTTGCTTCTTAGATCCATTGGCTTGGAAAATCTCTCTGCATTTTTTCACTCTGAAGTAATGTCTACCTTTGTTGTGGATGTGTGTTTCTTACATGTAACAGAAGGATGAAACCTGTTTTCATATCCGTTCTGTTAGCCTGTATCTTTTTATTGGCAAATTGAGAGTCATTAATGACCAGTGATTATTAATTAATTCCGGTTCTTTCTTTTTTTTTTTTTGGTGGTGATGGTGGTAGATTGTGTGTGTGTGTGTGTGTGTGTATGTGTGTGTGTGTGTGTGTGTGTGTGTATGTATGTGCTTCCATTCTTTGAGTTTTGCTGGTGTGATATTATCTATTGCCTGTGCTTTTGTTGGTGTAGCTCACTTCCTTGGGTTGGAATTTTTCTTCTTGTACTTTCTGTAGGGCTGGTTTTATGGATAGATATTGTTTAAATTTGACTTTGTTGTGAAATGTTTTGTTTTTTTCATCCATAGTAATTGAAAGTTTTGCTGGGTATAGTAGTCTGTGCTGGCATCTGTAGTCTCTTAGAGTCTGGAAAACATCTGTCAAGGCCCTTCTGACATTTAGAGTCTCTATATTCATGTCTACAACCTTAGAAGAAGACTTAGTCTTTACCAGAGGCCAGGCTGGTACTATGGACTCCAGAAAAAGACTTCAGCTTTGTCTGTGACCAGGCCAGATCTAGGGACCCAAGGCCCCTAAAGCCCAATGGAGACATCTTACTGGACCAGAAGACTCACTGGTCCCCAAAACCCTTGTCCACTTATGCCAGATTACCAGAGAGGAAACAAAAACTAAGGAAAAAAAACACTCATTCACTTGTTCAGTAAACACAAATGCAGGAACCAACTCATAGAAGTATAATCTCCCCAAATTCTGATGCTTAAATGCCAATGTAAGAATACAGTCAATAATAGAAAGTGCAATATGGCACTGCCAGAACCCAGCTATCCTACTACCACAAGACCTGTACATTCCAATGCAGTAGAAGCACAGGAAAACTATCTTAAAAATAATATGATGATAGTTATAGGCAGGAATGTTATTATAATAATATATACTCTAAAATAATGACTAGAAAGACGATATATAACTGAAGTTGAGGATAATTTTAGATTGTATTTGTGACTAGTCTTTTAATTTATATTACTTAAAAAGTAGCAATTATGGGACAATGAGATATGTCAGTAGGTAAAGGTGCCTGCTTTGAAGTCTGACAACCTGACTCAATCCCTGGGCCCCACATGGTGAAAGGAAAAGACCAATTCCTGCAAATTTTCCTGTGATCTCCATACATACACTGTGGCATGTACACACACACACACACACACACACACACACACACACACACCCCAAAAAGTATCAACTGTAAATATTGCCTTAATGTTTTCTAAAAGTATGAAAGTTTCTGGTGCTAAAAGCAGACTCTTACTGCAGCATTTAAAGGACATCTGCAGTGAGTATAATATATAAATGACTATTTAGAAGATTAATAGAGATGTATTTTCCGATAAGTTCATGATAAATACTTATCTATTCTAAAAAATATAGATATAAGCAGTGATTTAATTCCACCATGTAAAGTGTAAGTAGGACCAATAAAAAGTAGAAAGGCAAATAAGAAGGTTTGAAATTGTTAAAATTTCATTGTTTGAAAGGTGGTATACATGTGGTATCATCCAGTCCAAATAAAGGCTGAAGATGTAGCTCACTTATGGAGCACTATCCTAGGTTATATAAAGCACAAGATCTTAGGTTATCACCAGAACTAAAATAAAAATACTCTGCTCATGTAGTTCTGGATAAAAAAAATCTAGATATACTTTGAGTTTTATATACAAGAACATTTTAAACCAATAATAAGAGATATTACCAAAAAATTGCTTTATTTTAGAATTCTTCAGTCTGAAAGTCTCTTCCAACTTGTTATTTAAAAATCCTAATGAGTGCTCTTAGGTAAAAATGTAATACTTTTAACAACTTTTTCTGAAATGAGTTGTCTATATCATCCCTTCACAAGAGGAATACGAAGACACTTTCCAGTTTTCTCATACATATAGAGAATTAGGGATATCTTGGATGGGGAAAGCATGGATTTCAAATGCAGAGTTTCTAGAGGACAAAATCAATGGTGATTGATGCCAGATCTCAATTTGTCCTAATATGCCCATGAATATCTGAAAGATGAAAACTGAGTATATCACTTAATTCTCTTTAAAACTATAGAGGAGACATCACATTACATGTCAGAATTGCAGGCAATATTATCTAAAGTAGCCTTGTACTTGAGAAGAATGTGAATATTATTACAGCTACTTTGTGTTCTGATATACAATATTTATTTAACTAAGTAAAGATGTGTTATATTTGTTTGTGTTGCAGAATAGTTGTTCAACTGTGTAAGGATATGTTGCTGTTTTTTCTAGTCTGCCTAATGCACCTGGTTGGTCTAATAAAAAACTGAACTGCTAATAGCTAGGCAGAGGAGGGATGGGCAGGGCTGGCAGGCAGAGAAAAAAGGGGAGCAAGCCAGCCAGCCAGGGACCTGTCAGCCAGGAGCCAGACAGCCAGAAATGGAGGAAGCAGGAAAGTAGAATAGATAGTATATAAATGAGGTAAATGAGCCTCAGGGCAACACATAGATTAATAAAATGGGTTAATTTAAGTTTAAAAAAAAAGCTAGCATGAAACAAGCTTAAGCTAAGACTTAACATTCATAACTAATAATAAGTCTCTGTGTCATAATTTGTGGGCTGGCAGTTCAAGAAAGCCTGCTACAACTTTGTTATAGTAGCACTTGAATTATTTTTTCTTATTTAGGGTCAGAGGGTATGATACAGTTTGTAGTATGACATGCCAATAGGATCAAAGAAACTGGCTCAAACCAGTTGCCAAGGCATGCACATAATATACTTCCTTATGAGCCAACCTGAAGTTTGCCTAGGGACCTAGCAACAGGCACTGTCAGAGTTCCTGGTAACTGTCAGAGTTCCTGAACAAGTAGAGTCTGCCTGAGGACAGACTTCAAGTTGGCTTATAAGGAAGTACATTATGTGCATTCCTTGGGCACTGGTTTGAGCCAATTTCCTCCACCTATGGGCCTGTCCTACTACAACACTTGATTAGGCTAAATTTCTCAAGCATATTAATTTTGCTTATGTCAGAAGTATTTGTCCCTACAGAGTAGTTCTCTTCATTCCTGCAACACATTAAGTGAACAGCAAGGGTTACTTTACAAACAATATAACCTTAATAGTTAAAGTTTCTCTGTAAAAGGATTAAGAATTTATTTCTTGCCATCATGCTCATTGTATGTTATGTGAAAAATGAACTACATGCTTAGTGCCATGGTGATTAACACCTTGAAAATATATAAATCATATAGTTCAATTACATATTTAATTGTTTACATAATTGTCCCCAGTAAATTATGTCCAACAACCTTCTATGAAAATTGTACTATCTATATCCAACTTCATATAAGGAATAGTATACTCAAAATACATGTTTAAAATATAATATCTGGATTGGGCAATTGTGGATCTCAGCAGAATGGCTTATAGAGGCCAGATTAGTGGTGAAAGTTATTAAGACTACAAATTGTTTTAATGGAGACATAGGTGTCAGAATGTGAAGATCAGAGCACAACACAGCATATTTAAAGGCATCCAGGCCTTTGTTTAGTTCTAAGGAAGGTCTGAAAATATAATTGGATGCATCAGAAAAACTAAATCCAAAGAAGTCACACTTGCTTTTCATTCAATTTCCCAATTGTGATGCTACAATGACTCATAAACTTGTTATTATAAATGTCATTTATTTAGGATGAAAATGTACTTGAAGTATTTGTTTTAAGCTGATGTTTGCTTTTGTTTATTAGAAGTAACTTTGGAGGAATAATCTGAAGTGAAACAGATAAATTATAAGTGTTTGAGAAAAACTAAATTAGTAAAAAGACAGAACATTATATAATTTTACAAAATGATTCAAGAAGAAATGTGTGTGTGTGTGTGTGTGTGTGTGTGTGTGTGTGTGTGTGTGTGTTGGGAAAATATATCATATTTTAAAAACCAATCTAACTGACATTTAAGCCAGTGGTCCCTGGATACTTTCTGCTGACATGAAATGGAAGATTGGCTTGGTACCCAGCTTGAAGGTCACATTGTACTACAAGTTGAACTTCAAATTGTTTCATTATAAGAGTAATGAAATCTATACTGTTATGTACTATAAATGTGCTGCACAGTTAGTTTTCAATGCTTCTGCATAAATAGTTTCAAATATAATGTTAAAAATTATAATGGACAGAATGGCCTTTTATGCAACCAGGAAATCACTTTTTCTGGTGGGCTTTTAATAACAGTGATTTTGTCATGAGTTGACATTTGTACTACTATTTCATCTAGGTATAAACAAGACAAAACAAAACAACCCAAAAATTTATTTTTATACCATATACAAATATATTTTTATACCAAATAGCCATAGCCATTATTTGTTTTTTAAGGATAAGAAAATCCTGAATTATTGTGGTGATATTTTAATTGTGCTGAAATGTGATTTTATTTGTATGTTAATAAAGTTTGCCTGGAGATCAGAGGTCATTAGTGAGCCAGGAATAGAAGTCAGGTGGTGGTAGCCCATGCCCTTAATCCAATCACATGGCAGGCAGAGTCTCTGTGTGGTCAAGGACACAGCCAAGCGTGGTGATCCTTGAGTCTTTAATCCCAGTACCAACCATAGAGACCAGGAGGTCTGTATAGACAGGCAGTGATGAGGAAGTCATGTGGCTGGGCTTAGAGCCAATGAGAAGGCAGAACAGGAAAGCAATAAAACTCAAGACACACAGGAAGAAGGTTTCTCTCTCAGGGGAAGAACAACAGCAAGTGGTAAGCTAAAGGGAGTCATGGCTATTGCTATTGCCCTGATCTCTTAGGCTTTAACTCTGTATTTGCCTCCGTGTTTCTTATTTAATAAGACAATTTGAAATTCGTCTACAAATTATTATCTGAATACAACAAGGTGGGTGTGTCATTAACTATATCACATTCCTTTACTGAAGCATTTCTATGAAGAGTCAACAGTAAAAGAAGTCTTTCAATGCCAAAGTCACTTCTAAAATGACATTGTGTACTTGGTGACAGACTATCACAGGCAGTGTCCAGGTATTCTTTGGAAATCAGATCAATCTCACCTAAGTTTCTGTAAGATTATTTCACACTGACAGTAAGGAGATTTTGAGAAATATTTTGTTAGGTAGAATTCTTCTGTGTGTGGACAAATTTGTTGATTCTCAGAGTTGTTTATTTACTAAAATGTGTTTCAAGTCAATTTTCAAAATTTTATTATTGTATTTTCATGACATGTTTAAGTGTATACTCCAGAAATAGTAAATACATTTATTTTATTGTGAAAGTCCAACCACTACATATTTTTAATCTTTCCCCAAATTTTGTCATTGTAAGCAGAAACTCTACCCATTAAGTTATAATTCCCTTCTCTCCCTCACTCAGGCTCATTTCCTCCAATTTTTGGAATGGTAACATTAAACATAGGAATGATTTCAGTAGAATTTATATGCACTGAAGTATTTAGTGGATCTTTTGTCAGTATTTCAGTAATATAATAGTATAATCTGGCTAAAGTAAGATAGGTAATTGTCAAGTGGAGCTGATCAGCTGGCTCAATTGGTAAAGGTACTTGCTACCCACCCTGACAATCTGAATTGGCTACTCATGTCCTACGTGGTAGAAAGAGAACAGATTTCCACAAATTGTCTTCTGATCCACATGCATACCATTGTACCAAGGTGTGTACACACACACACACACACACACACACACACACACACACACATTAACAAATGTAAAAAATTAAAATTGAATTATAGTTCAATTCATATATGGCAAATCAGACAAATTATGTTGTGTTTTAGAAAATGAAAATTTTTTCGTAAGTTTCTGTTGTGGCTGGAGAGACGGCTTAGCAGTGAAGGGCATTGGTTGTTCTTTCAGAAGACTTGGGTT
The DNA here is from genome assembly GCF_949786415.1 of Peromyscus eremicus. Taxonomy (NCBI): domain Eukaryota; kingdom Metazoa; phylum Chordata; class Mammalia; order Rodentia; family Cricetidae; genus Peromyscus; species Peromyscus eremicus. Next base: position 37,031,557 of record NC_081439.1, read on the forward strand.
AGATTCCCAACATCTACACATTGACTCACAAAGTCTTAGAACTCCAGTTCCAGGAAATCCAATGATGTCTTCCAGTTTCTGCTGGCACCAAGCTGGTATATAGTACACTTACCTATATGTAGGCAAAATACCCATGACCATATTGTTTTTCATTTAAAGTTTATAAATTTCTATTTATAAACTATAGTGCAGTCTGAGTGATGGTCCCTCTATATATGAAAGGAGACTAAAAATATTGTGGAGCCACTGCTTATCCCAAGATATCTCATGTTGTTGAAGTAATATATTTTTGCAAATACATAAATAAATTATGAGTTTTAATTAAAATAACTAATTAAAGTTGGTCTCGGAGTCAATATGCTTTTATCACTTAGTATATCTAAAGAATCAGTAATTCAATCTCCTATTTTCTAGGAATTTTAGAAATATTAAATTGATACCTTTCTGTTTTGTTTTGTAACCTGCTGACTTTAGCCAGGACCTGCTGTGTGACTATGAATTTAGACTATGTACTGAAGCCTGGTGGGCTCACCAATAAGACCATCCATTAGCTGCACCCTGATCCATGACTAGATATAAACAAGTAAGTCTTGTGTAAACCTATTATAAGCAACCACTCATGTTTTGAGACCTTAAAGTAGAAAGGAAAGGGGTAGATATAATATTGGTTGAAGGAGTATAAGAGAGTAAAGTGGATGAGAGTAAACAGAATGCATAAAGTGCATTCATGTAACTGTCAAGGAACAAGTTTAATTAATAAAGAAGTAATAATAAATTTCTGTAAACAATTACTTAGGCATGTTAATTGTAAGAGAACTCTTTAATTTTAAGGTAGGAAAACTTTGCATTCATATCAGGAGTGAAGGTATAGGTTATGTAGAAATACTGGCCCAGAAACAGAGGCATTTTCATTTCAGTTTTAAAAGTGTAAACTATGGTGGAAGGTACACACAAGAATAGAATATTTCCTTAGTACAGAGATCCAGTAGCTGATCCCTGACTGAGACTATGAAATTCTTCTTTGTGTTGACATATCAAATAGACGAATAAAGACTGATTAACCAGATTCTGATTTCTCTCATACATATGGAAAATATCGATTCAGAGAAATATACCATAGATCTGATCACAAAACCAAGTATTACCATATGAACAAACAATTGCAGTTTGCTGTACACACATGAGAACTGAAAATATATTTTCTCACAAAAATTTACACATAAAGTATCAAACCTTTTTTTATAAGCAAAGTACAGAAGAGTCAAATATGTCCTCAACTGATGAATAAACAAAATATGATTTATTGCTATAACTGAATATTTTATATTCATAAAATGAAGTATCATTATATTCTGTGATACAGATGAAACATGATAACATTTATATAATATGTCTAGAATATCCAAACATACATATAGAAAAGTAGACTAGTGGTTTTTCAACATTTGATGGGGAATTTTAGCTGGCTAATGAACAGGTATCTTTATGGAATTATGAAGTTATTTTATAATATGATATTGGTGTTAGCTCCACAATACTGTGAATGGATACCTCAGATGTAGCAGGGTCCTTGCTATTGTTCCCTTTGGGGGCGGGGGCCAAGTATGCGCAGAGTCAAACCACACAGACTCTGGGAGAATGTCCAAACAACAAGCTCAGTTTATTCAGTTAGAGGCAAGCAAGCCTTATATACCCTCCACCCCACCCTGGGGGGAGGTCTGATGAATATGCATCTGCTGGTATGACATGGCTGCCTCTCATTGGTCCAGGTCATCTCCAGATCATGTTCAGCTGCTATTTCTAAGACCTTCAGGCAGACCCAGGCTGGCTCTCAGAAAGTATCTTTTTTACTTGTTTGGGCCCGCTGGCCCTCAAGCCCATTAGGGATGAGTCATCCCATATATCCACCACTTTTTATTATGTACATAAACAATAAAATGGTGTAGTTACATGAAACTTGTCTCAATAGAAAACATTAAAAAATAAAAACATAGTAGTCAAAAATGGAGAATTATCAGCTGTAAGAATTAAAAAAAACAGAAACACCAATTTAGAAATCAAGAAAACAAAAATAGTACAAACAGCAAAAAGAATGTGATCAAAGTACATTATATATATGTTAACAAGTGACACATATTTATATATATATATATATATATATATATATATATATAATGATAGAATGGAATTCCTTGGTTTAGACAATTAATAACTACTAAAAGATAATAAACTTTAATAAGCCCACTGGTGCATTGGATATATAAGAGAACCAAACTAGATAGGCTTGATGGTACCATTTTGTGACTGAACTTTGAAGGCCATAGTAAGTGAATCTGTTAAGTTTATGAGTGCGTGTACTCCAAAATGAGTAGAAATAATGAAAAATTCAAACAGATATGGGCAATATTTTTAAACATTTGTCAAATATTTAGCAGATAATGAATGTGTTGTTAAATTCAATAACTAGTCCAGAGAAGAGTCAAATAATAGAAACAGCAGTATTGATTAGAAACTATGAAATGGAAGCAAGATTAGTTTCATTTTCTTGTGAGTAGAGGGTATATGAGCCTCTGTTGGCGGTTTTATGTATGCTAGGTAAACTAGGGTTTATATACAGGCTCTAAAAGGTGCTTCAAGGTAATGTAAAACCACTCTCATCCACAACCAGAGGCTTCATCCTACAGATAAAAGTTTGGCGTTAACACAAAAACTTTAAGAAGTGAAAATCAAGTAGAAAGTTACATTTTTCTTTTTTTCATTTGCATTAAAATGAGTGGTGTATTTACTAAGGTGAGCAGTTTCTTTTTTGTTTGTTTTTTTTGTTTTTGTTTTTCGAATTAGAGTTTCTTTCGAGATAGGGTTTCTCTGTGTAGTTTTGGTGCCTATGCTGGATCTCACTCTGCCTCCCGAATGTTGTGATTAAAGGCATGAGCCACCACAGCCCGGCTGGTGAGCAGTTTCTTAATGTGAGAAACACCAGACTTTCTTGGGAACCAATGACATCACAAAGTATAAGTTCACAAAGGCCTCTCCTGATGTATGAGGAACAAGGTAAACGCATGAGTAGTTATGGAGGCTGGTTGTTTTGAGAGACCCAGGCCAGAAGAGATCCAGGTGAGCCAAATCCATCAAACCTGCACCATGGCATGGAGAAGGCAAAGATGATCCCGTTCCGCAAGAGCTGAGCTTCAATTCTCTGTTAGCCGAGTGGACAGATACCTTTGAGAAGGAAAGTATTGCCGGCGCCTGAGTGCTGCTCCTGTGTTGCTCGCTGGTATACTCGAGTACCTGACATCCAACATCCTTGTGCTGGCTGCTGAGGAAGCCTTCATCAGGGGCAAGAAGTGCATCACCCCAGAGCACTTATGTTGGGTGATTCAGAACAACAGACAGCTCAGTTAGCTCTTCGAAGAGAACACCAAATCTCTGGATGATTTGCCATAATGAGAACTGATGATGGTTGGGTCTCAGAGGCTGAGGGTCTCCCTTTTCAGCCTCCACCAGGCCCAATGTAGCTGGGGGAGCTAATCAGTCATGCTATTAAAGCATATAAGCAGGTGAGTGGTTTGATTCCTTTAAGTTTGTCATTTTGAGCTAGAGATGTTCTGAGATATGGGTGTGTGTGTGTGTGTGTGTGTGTGCAGTAGCGGAAGCTGTCTGTTATCAGTGTGTAGGATATTTGAACTGTGGTTTCCAGAAGAATGTTTTTAATTGGAGATGGTATGCAGAGTGGTCCTGTTAGAAGGAGGTGACCCCATAGAGGATTGGGAGGCCACCCTGGTTGGGGGCCTGGAAGGCTTTGGGAGGATTATAAATTGTCTGAGGCCACCTAGGCATGTTGGGTTCCCAGAGCCATCCAGCTAACTTGAGAGAAGTGACTGAAGACATGGACTGTGGACTTTATTCTTAGGAGAGTTCTCAGGTTAACAGGTGAAGGAAATGGTGTGAAGCAGTTCAAGGGATAGAGAGCAACTAGCTTTTGGCAATAGCTTAATGGGTGACGTTATTCATACAAACAATGGCTTCTTCATGTGTATGGGATATAAGAATCACTCTATCTTTGATTTGTCAAATACAAGCTGGCTTGTAATTCATAAACCGCTGCTTCTCACAGGACATCACACAGGATAACCAGTGAGCAACTGCATCTGTTTCCTTCCTTGTCTGCATATAGTGAGGCTGCTTCCCAAAGTTGTTGTTCTCAGACCTTTGACACACAGGTTAAATAGCTATCTGTTGTATAAAAGTGGTTCATTTGGCTTATAGATATGACTTATCATAGCTCCAAGCCTAGTACTTTGCCCTGGAGTGAAATAGGAGAAGTCATAGTACATCAGTTAAATAAGGTGAGCAGCAGAGGATATTACTGATCAAGAGGGATCCTGTAAAGAGACAGGCAACCTGGACTCATTCAGATTCTTTTTCCTGTCTGAGATGGAATTTTGAAGTTGTCTTGACTAATTCCTAGTTGGCAAAGCCTTTGTAGAATCAAGCAAATGGAAGGATTAGCAGTGAATCTTCTCTCCCTTTATACATGTACTCATCTATGCCTTGGGATTTCACAGGAAACAAATAAGAACCATGAACAACATAGTAAAATCCTGATCTATTACCCTGTCAATGACTATTCTATGAATGCAAGGAGTCCTACACTAGGGGAACAAATGAGGCAGTACAAACTCTTAAGTATGAACGCTTAGGAAAGCATGAGCACACTCAACAGCAGGCTTTCTGTAACTTTCTGAGATGAAAGGAAAGAATGTGGTGAAGAAGGATGCCTACTGCTAGCATCCTACAGAGGGAACCTTTGGCAGCCAGTGCTCTGTTGAGGGAAGGTAACCTGTAACTTGCCTGACACAAATTACCTGCCTATCTGGTGTGTGATCAAAATAGCCCCAAAGCCTGAAATGGGCCAATGTGGCAGAAAATATGAGTTGTAAGAATACGTGATCCAAAGAATCAAACTTATTAGGAACTCATTGTGTAACAACGACTTAGTATTGGATAGTAGACTATCCTCACACTGAAATCTTCCCTTGATAGCAGAGATTTTATGAAGAACCAAGTCCCATCCCCCCAAAATATATGGCCAATCTTATAGGATGTACCTGAAGAGAGGGACAATCTGACTCTTTATAAAAGGAATTTGTTACTCTAAAAGTGAGATTCTAGAAAGAAAGGTTATTCTAAACTCAGATATACTATTTCTGTGTGCAAAACCAGAGGGACAGCTCACATGCCTAATCTGGACAACAGAAATGTTTACTTAAAAGGATATTACTTAGATGCTGATCCTTAAAAAAATCTTTTTTACCTGAGTGTCTGAATTTTTTTCCTTACTTAATTAGTCAAAACATATGGTTATGGTCATTTGGAAATGGCAAGGGCTGTTCAATTAGCACAAACATCACTTGTTTTCCACAGTCCTCCTCCTTTAATATTAAGGTCCATGTTGGCTCCACTTTCTCCATGTACTGTCAATGCAAGTGTGTTAGAGCTAAGCAGTAACAAGCAGTTCTTGGGATGAACCCAGTCCAAAAATCAGTCTTATGAGAAGCAGAACACAAAACCTGTTTTTTTTTTTCTTTTAGGAGTATTGACACATCTAAGGATGGCAGTGACTGGGGCCTCTGTTTGATATTATTTGACTGTTTCTCGTCAGAATCTTTTACAAAAAGTAAAGATTAGATTCATTTCACACTATGTATTTTATAATAGCATGGGAAGATGAATCTCTAAATTCTATTAAATCAGAATTTACTAAAATAAACCAGTTAACAGCAAGGAGGCAGGTTAGGTAGTACAGTTAGATATTGGAATTTCTGCCATGTAGGATGGAAGGAATCCATGAAGGGCAATGAGTCTTTTTGATATGAAGGGTCAAAATAGTTAAAGCAGCTGGGCGGTGGTGGCACACACCTTTAATCCCAGCACTCGGGAGGCAGAGGCAGGCGGGTCTTTGTGAGTTCGAGGCCAGCCTGGTCTCCAAAGCGAGTTCCAGGAAAGGTGCAAAAGCTACACAGAGAAACCCTGTCTTGAAAAAAAAAATAGTAAAAGCAGAGGAAGGAGAAATGAGTTCTAGTCTCCAATACTTGTTCACTTGTAGATCCATGAACTTTCATCACTGTAAATAAATTTAGAAAGTTAGAAAAGTAACTTTAAAAGTCCACTAGAAGTGTGTGGTTGTCAGGCTAAATCTTTTCCCAAGAAAATCTTCTATTGAATGAGAGAAAGCAGGGTAAGGAAACAGGAACTTTTCATGGTGGCTACTTTACAACTGAGGCCAGCAAGGTCCAGAGATGGTAACCAGCTCCCCGAAGACTCAAGTGTGAGAGAAGCATAGCAACCGTGAGGGGCCAGCCCATGTACATGATGTTTAGGCTCTTTCCTCTAGTCTGTCCTGAGAGAAGCACTGTGAGGTAGATGCCCTTGTGATGTTCTCCCCTCTGGACATGAAGCTCAAGCCTTCACTTCAAACATGTTAGGAAGTCTTGAATTTTAATAAAGCACATTCAAAAATTCATTCTTTTTATTATTAATTATTTTTTTATTTATTCTACATCTTGTACTCAATTTCCCCTCCCTCCTCTCCTCCAATTCCCTACTCTTCCCCCTCTCCTACCTCTTCTCTGCTACCACAGTCCACTCCTCTTTTGTCTTCATTCAGAAAGGAGCAGGCCTCCCATGAGAGTCAGGAAAGCCTGACATATCAAGTTGAGGCAGGACCAAGTTCCTTCCCCTGCATCAAGGCTGGGCTAGGTAACCCAGCATGGGGATTGGGTTCCCAAAAGCAAGCTCAAGCACCAGGGATAGGCCCTGATCCCATTGCTAGGAACTCTACCAACAGACCAAGCCACACAACTGTCACACATATGCAGAGGACCTTAGTTGGTCCCATGCAGGCTCCCTAGCTGTTGGTCCAGGTCTCTGAGGTCCCTGTGCTCCCACGAGCTCAGGTCAGCTGTCTCTGTGGGTTCCTCCCCCATCATGACCTTGACTCCCCTGACTCCTATAAGCTCTCCTCCCTAACTTCAACAGGACTCTGTTGATCTGTGCATCTGCCTCAGTCAGTTAATTGATGAAGGTTCTCTGAAGACAATTAGGCTAGTCACCATCTGATTACAGGAGATGGCCAGTTGAGGCACCCCTTCCACTCTTTCTGTGAGTCTTAGCTGGAATCATCCTTGTAGATTCCAAGGAGTTTCCCTGGCACCAGGTTTCTCCCTAACCACGGGATGCCCCTCTTTCTCCCCCCACCCCCATGGAGGCCCACAGAGGTTTCCTAGTGAGATCTGAGCTTGCTTTACCCAGCAGGGCTGCATTAGGGGGTGGCTTGTGTGGTTACCAGGTGTTTGGAAGGGTCTGCACTTGGCTGTGCTAGGGGGAGGTCTTTTGCCCAGCCCATTGGCATTCCTATAAAACTTCCTTTTGAAGAGACAGAAGGGGCTGGTAGATATTGATTCAGGTCATCCCAAAGCTATCCTGTGTTTCTGTCTGTCCTCTCCACATTATCTTTCTATCTAAATATTTCTTATACCTCTCTCCTCAAGAGTACCTTGGCAAAAACAGAGAGCTGGACTCCCACAGCCCTCAAGACATCTCTTGTATTACCCCCCTCCTTCCTGCCACCAACCGACCCAACCCAATCTCTCATGTTCTCATCACCTCCCAACCCAGACCCAGTATACCCAGGAAATCTCTTCTATTTCCCTTTGCTAGGAAAGTCATGCATCCCTCTTTGGGCCCACCTTATTACCTAGCCTCTCTGGGGCTGTGGATTGTAGTCTGGTTATCCTTTACTTTACAGCTAACATCCAATTTTGAGTGAGTACATACCATGCTTGTCTTTTTGGGTCTGGGTTATCTCACCAAGGATATATTGTTTTTCTAGTTCCATCCATTTGCCTGCAGATTTCATGATTTCATTATTTTTTACAGCTGAGTAATATTCCATTGTGTAAATTTACCATAATTTCTTTATCCATTCTTCTGATTCAGAGTTATCTAGGTTGTTTCCAGGTTCTGGCTATTATGACTAATGCTACTATGAACATAGTTGAGCAAGTGTCCTTGTGGTATGATTGCGCATCCTTTGGGTATATGCCAAAGATTGATATAGCTGCCTCTTAAGGTAAATTGATTGTTAATTTTCTGAGAAACTGCCATATTAATTTCCGAAGTGGCTGTACAAGTTTTCACTCCCAGCAGCAGTGGAGGAGTGTTCCCTATACTCCACATCCGCTCCAATGTAAGCTGTCATTAAAGTTTTTGATCTTAGCCATTCTGACAGGTGTAATATGCTATCTCAGAATTGTTTTGATTTGCATTTCCCTGATGGCTAAGGATGTTGGGTAATTCTTTAAGTGTTTCTGGGCCGTTTGAGATCTTCTGTTGAGAATTCTCTATTTAGATCACTATCCCGTTTTTAATTGGATAGTTTGATATTTTGTTGTCTAGTTTCTTGAATTCTTTATATATTTTGGAGATTAGCCCTCTGTCATATTTGGAGTAGGTGAAGATCTTTTCCCTTTCTGTAGGGTGCCATTTTGTCTTATTGACAAAGTGCCTTTTGCTTTACAGAAACTTTTCAGTTTCTTGAGGTGCCTTTTACTAATTGTTGTTCTCAGTGCCTATGTAACTGTGATTTTATTCAGGAAGTTGTCTCCTGTGCAAATGAATTCAAAGCTACTTCCCACTTTCTTTTCTATCAGGTTCAATGTAACTGGATTTATGTTGAGGTCTTTGATCCACTTGGACTTGAGTTTTGTGCAGGGAGATAGATATGGATCTCTTTTAATTCTATTACATGCTCACATCCAGTTATGCCAGCACCATTTGTTGAAGATACTTTCTTTTTTCCATTATATAATTTTGGCTTCTTTGTCAAAAATCAGGTGTTCATAGGTGTGTGGATTTATGCCATAGTCTTAGATTCCATTTCATTGATGCACCTGTCTGTTTTAAGCCCAATACCATGCTGTTTTTATTAGCTCTGTAGTAGAGCTTGAAGTCAGGGATGGTGATACCTGTGGAAGTTACCATATTATACAGGACTGTTTTAGCTATCCTGATTTTTTTGTCTTTCCATATGAAGTTTAGTACTATTCTTTTTGAGGTCTGTGAAGAGTTATGTTGAAATTTTGATGGAGATTGCATTGAATCTGTAGATTGCTTTTAGTGAGATTGCCATCTTTACTACGTTAATCCTACAGATCCATGAGAATGGGAGATCTTTCCATTTTATGATATATTCTCTAACTTCTTTCTTCAAAGACTTGAAGTTCTTGTCATACAGGTGTTTTCCTTGTTTGGTTTGTTACTCCAAGGTATTTTATATTATTTGTGGCTATTATAAAGGGTATTGTTTCCCTGATTTCTTTCTCATCTTGTTTATCATTTATATATAGGATGGCTATTGATTTTTTGAGTTCATCTTGTTTCCAGTCATATCACTGAAGGTGTTTATCAGCTGTAGGAGACCCCTGGTAGAATTTGTGGGGCCCCTTATGTATCCTATCGTATCATCTGCAAATAATGAAAGTTTGAATTCTTCCTTTCCAATTTGTATCCAGTTGATCTCCTTTTGTTGTCTTATTGCTCTAGATAGAACTGTGAGTTCTACTAGTGCTTTATTAGGTAGACATGGAGAGAGTGGATAGCCTTGTCTTGTTCCTGACTTTAGTGGAGTCGCTTTGAGTTTCTCTTCATTTAACTTGATGTTGGCTGTCAGCTTGCAGTATATTGTTTTTTATTATGTTGAGATATGTTCCTTGTATCCCTGATTGCTCCAAGACCTTCATCATGCAGGGATGTGGGATTTTGTCAAATAATTTTCTATATCTGATGAGATGATCGTGTGTGCTTATTCTTTCACTTTGTTTATATGGTGGATTGCATTGACAGATTTTGATATGTTGAACCATCCCTGTATTTCTTGGATAGAGCCTATTTGATCATGGTGCATGATTTTTTTGGATGTACCTTGAATTCAGCTTGCCAGTATTTTATTGAGTATTTTTGCATCAATGCTCATGAAGGAAAATTGGTTTGTAATTCTCTTTCTTATAAACTATAGCCTCATAAAAAGAATTTGGGAATGTTCCTTTTGTTTCTATTTTGTGGAACAATTTGAGGAGTATTGGTATCATCCCTTTTTTGAAAGTCTGGTAGAATTCTGCATGGAAAACATTTGGCCCTGGTCTTCTTTTGATTGGGAGACTTTTAATGACTGCTTCATTTCTTTACATTATAGGTCTATTTAAATTATTTATCTGGTCTTGATTTAATTTTGGTATGTGGTACCTATCAAGAAAATTGTCCATTTCCTTTAGATTTTCCAATTTCATGGAGTACAGATTCTCTGGATTTCCTCAGTGTCTGTTTTATGTCCCCCTTTTTGTTTCTGATTTTGTTAATTTGGATATTCTCTTTCTGCCTTTTAGTTAGTTTGAATAAGGGTTGTCTATCTTGTTGATTTTCTCAAAGAACCAATTCTTGTTTCATTGATTCTTTGTATGGTTCTCTTTGTTTCTATTTTATTGATTTCAGCCCTGAGTTTGATTATTTCCTACCATCTATTCCTCCTGGGTGAGTTTGATTACTTTTGTTCTATAGCTTTCAGGTGTGCTGTTAAGTTAATAGTGTAAGATTCTCCAAATTTTTGATGCAGGAACTTAGTGCTATGAAGTTTCCTATTAGCACTGCTTTCATAGTATTCCATAAGCTTGGGTATGTGGTACATTCATTTGCACTGAATTCTAGGAAATCTTTAATTTCTTCCTTGAACCAATGGTAATTTAACTGAGAGTTTTTCAGTTTCCATGAGTTCATAGGCTTTCTGTAGTTTGTGTTGTTGTTGTATTTTAACTTTAACCCATGGTGACCTGATAAGATACAGGATGTAATTCCAAATTTTTGTATCTGTTGGAATATGTTTTGTGACCAAGCATGTGATCAGTTTTAGAGAAGGTTCCATGAGGTGCTGAGAAGAAGGTATATTGTTTTGTTTTTGGGTGAAATGTTCTGTAGATATCTGTTAAGTCCATTTGAGTCATAACATCTGTTAGTTTCCTTATTTTTCTGTTTAGTTTCTGTTTGGCAGACCTGTCCATTGGTGAGAGTGGGGTATTGAAGTTTCCCACTATTAATGTGTGGGGTGTGATGTGTGATTTAAGCTTTAGTAATGTGACTTTTACAAATGTGGATATCATTGTATTTGGGGCATAGATGTTCAGAATTGAACCTTCTTCTTGATGGATTTTTCCTTTGATGAATATGAAATATCCTTCTTCATCTCTTTTGATTAATTTTAGTTTGAAGTCTATTTTGTCAGATATTAGGATAGCTACACCAGCTGTCTTAGGTCCATTTGATTGGAAAATCTTTTCCCAACTCTTTGCTCTTAGCTAATGTTTGTCTTTGACATTGAGGTGTGTTTCTTGTATGCAGCAGAATAATGAATTTTGCTTTCATATCCATTCTGTTAGCCTGCATCTTTTTATTGGTGAGTTGATTCCATTGATATTAAGAGATATCAATGACCAGTGATTGTTAATTCCTATTATTTTGGGGGTTTGATGGTGGTTGTGTGTGTGTGTGTGTGTGTGTGTGTGTGTGTGTGTGTGTGTGTTTGTGTGTGGGGGGAGGGTAAATGTCTGGCTGTGGGTCTCTGTATTTGTTCCCATCTACTTCAGGAGGAAGCTTCTTTGATGATGGCTAAGCAAAGCACTGATGTACGGGTATAGTAGAATGTCATTAGGAGTCATTTTATTGCTGTTTTTGTTTTGTTTTCTGTTTTATTTTAAGGCCAGTAATGTTTGGTTTTACCCTGGGTCCCTGGGCTATTTAGTCTCAGGTTCTTGGTCACCCAAGAAGTCTTGAGTAGGGGATCTATCTCATGCAGTGGGCTTTAAGTCAAATTGATTTGTTACTCCCACAAGTTTATACCACCATCACCCTAGACTATCATGTATGCAGAACACCATTGCAGAACAAAGAGTTTGTAGCTGGGTTGTTCATGTTTCCCTTCTGGTAGCCTACAGAGTACTTTCCCATACCAAAGACACTAGAACATAGAGGTGAGATTTTTATGCAATTAACAGCTTGACTTCTCCATGTTCAATGAGTTTTGTGGGTGTTGTCTTCAGCAAGGGTCTTTGCTGTCAGTTTAGGTAGAGTGACCTATTATCTTGGCAACAGCATGGATTATTTGGGGATTCCCATCAGACCCCTTTATCCAACAACTCAATTGGATATAATCCAGTTAAGATACTGGAAGCTTCATTTCATGACAAGAGCTGTCCAGTTGGGACTCTTTCTCCCTTATTATTTGAAGAATGAATTATAATGACCTACATGTATTTTAAGACATTTCCACTGAACCAGATTTCCATACCACCCCTCAGATGCTAGATGTCAAAAACTAAATATTAAAAAATGAATAATCCAATTTAAAATGGCCGACATATCTAAACAGTGAATTATCAATAGATTAAACTCAAATGGCCGAGAATCACTTAAAGAAATGTTAAACACATTGCCAGTCATGGTGGTGTATGCCTTTAATCCCAACACTTGGGAGCCAGAGGCAGGCAGACTTCTGTGAGTTCAAGCCTAGCCTGGTCTACAATGTTAGTTCTAGGACAGCCAGGGCTGTTATACAGAGAAACCCTGTCTCATAAAAACAAACAAACAAACAAAACAGAAAACAAAACAAAACCAATAACAACAAAAGAAATGTTCAACACCCTTATCCCTGAGGTAAATGTAAATCAAAACTACTTTTAGCTTCAATCTTACACCTTTCACAATAGCTAAGACCAATAAAACAATTGACAGCTCTATCTGTTGAGGATGTGAAGCAAGGGAACCCTTGGAGTAAGAGAACATTCTTCCATTGCTGGTTGGAGTGCAAACTTGTACAGTTACAGTTACTATGGAAATCAATATGATGGTTCCTCAGAAAACTGGTAATTAGTCTACCTCAAGACCCTGTTAAATCACTCTTTGTGATTTAACATACCCAAAGGACGCTTCATCCTACCACAAGGACATTTTCCCAACTATGTTCATTGCTGCTCTGTTAATAATAGCCAGAAATCGGAAGCAACCTAGATGTCCCTTAACAGAAAAGGATGGGATGGGGGAGTGTTTTGGGGGGAAAGGCTGGGGTGGAGAGTGGGAGGAGGGATGAGAAGGGGATTTGTGGTTGGTATGTAAAATGAATAAAAATTTCTTAATAAGAAAAGAAGAAAAAGAAAATGTGGTACAGTTACAGAATAAAGTATTACTCAGTTGTTAAAAAATGACATCATGAAATTTGCAGACAAATGTATGGAACTAGAAAAAAATAATCCTGAGTGAGATAACTCAAACCCAGAAAGATAAACATGATGTGTACTCACTTATAAGTGGATATTAGCCATTAAATAAATGATAACCATATAGTTATAGTTTCTATACCCAGAGAGGATAGGTATAGAGGAAGGGACTAGAGAAGATACATGGATCTCTCGGAAAGGGGGAAATAGAATAAATTTTTTGGGTAGACTGGTGGCAAGGGAACTGGGAAAAGGAGGTTCAGGTGGGGAGTGGGAGGAGAGTTGAGGTTGAGGGAGGGAATACACGGACAGACACCTAGAATTTGAAATCTTAGAAGATTGTCTTATGAGGTTTTCAAACAAAAGTTTCACACTCATATACTTCACATTTAGGGTGGGGACAGTGGAGAGATGTGTACTTTGAAAACATTATATGTCTTAGAAATGCTGTGTGATTGTCATATAACTATTCCTTTTCTGAAAACTCAATTACTCTTGGGGTATGGTAGCTACTGTGAAAGTCTCTATAGTAAAGCTTCGCAGTCACAAGACTATACATCAAGCATTGCCTGTTGGTCCTTTGGAGTCCTACTTTAGAGTCTTGGCTAAGGCTACCACAAATTGTGTGTTTTGGACACTGATATAGTTAAATAGTTATCTATGTGCTTTTTTCAAATATATGTTTCTCAAATAGCAGGCACATTTACCCCTCTGAGACAATAGATCCGGGCCTATCCAGAGACTTAGTCACTAACTAGCTGGGCCTTAATTGGCCTTTGAATCAGGTCATAGGCCTCAGAGCCAAGATGATAGGCATAGCTACACAATACCCTTAAGTGGAAACAATACATCCATAATTTAGTTAATGCAGGTGCATTAATCCAAAGGGATGCATATTCTATATTCTGCCCCCTACCCACAACAATTGAAAATGTGACATTTCAACATTCCCAGCAGCAATCTAGGAATCAGACAGAATAACTGTCTGATACAGAAAGGGTATTTCTGTGTGTTGCGAATGACAAATATCACTACCACACATGGTGGACCTCAGTGAAAAGTGGTGGCATACTAGTGTGTTTCAGTCTCCTAACACAATGAATGGACATGATTTGGTCTAATTGAGAAAGCATGACACTATCTGTGGATTTTCAGAGTGCCTAAGATTATGAAAATTCAAGATTGTTAATGCCTCCTAGACATGCAACAACTGTGCATCCATTTGATCAGAAAAATGGGAACAAAATGATTTTGTCATCCAGGAGTTGTTTTTATAGGGTGTCACTGTATGGTAGACTTCAATTAATTTCCCTACTCATCTTGACTTCATACATCTCTGCTTATACTGAGCATTTTGGATCCCTTTAAGGGTTCAACATAGACATTAAAACAAAAACATCTTCACTACACATTAATGGAAAGAACTCCTGGTGTTCATCATTACTGTCTGCCTTTGCTCATGGCCAGATATGTATATGATGCTTTGGGAAACTTAATATCCCAGGCTGCCTTATTTGAAGTACAAAGAAGAGGATTTTGAAAGAAAGTTTGTAGACATTAAAGATGCCCTTATTTGCTATGATTTATGCATACTTATCATACAGATTGGCCATTATTAACACAATTATTCATGGTAGAAGGCCATATACATGATGGTGATTTGAATATATTGAGCTTGTGGTACATTCCACTATAGCCTTCCATTGAACCTTCATCAATACTAACATACATGAGTGCTCCAAAACTTATCCTTCACCTAAAATAATTCTGAGTCATCATTCATGGCCTTATTAGACCAGTCCTTGTTCCTGTAAAATCTCTGTGTAATAACCCAGTAGAAGTTGCCTAAAAAAAATTGGGCCCCATGCTTTTTGAAGGCTAATTTCTTTTGTTTGGTGTTTGACTAATTTTATCTTAAGAGAGGGAAAGAATATGAATTTTCATGGGTAGGGAAGAGGATAGGGTATAGAGGAATTGGGGGACAGGAAAGGATATGATAAAATATACCATATTAAATTCTCAAAGAAAGAACTTTTAAAATAATTTCAGAAATAAAAAATGAGCCATGAAACTTAAAAAGAAGTATGTGAGAATAGAGTGCCAGCCTAGAGAACAAACCAACAGGAACAATAACACTGCTTCAGGAAAGTCAAGTAACTGTCCAGGGCATGTAAAGAGCTCAAAGAGTAGCACAATCACAACATAAGAATACTCTGGAAACTGGAAACTTGAAAGAAAAAATAAGTAGCTGGAACAGAAATATCCTCAGGCTATAAGTTCATTTGTGAGGGACTTTAAGTAAAGTCAAAATGCATCTGAGCCAAATGAAGTAACAGCACAGATATGAACATGAATCATGATTGGAACCTTTTTCCTGTCAGTTCAGTGCATAACTGAATATGGGAGAGAGAAACTTATCCCATTCAAAGGACTAATGGATAGATGACAGGGATTGGGCAGATAATGGGAACCCAAAATTATTAGTTCATAATAGTACCTGGGAGAATTCTGGACAACAACACAGCCCACAACTCCAGCAGGCACTTACTGGGAACTGACCAGCTACTCCAGCCAAGGAAGCAGGTTGGCAAAGTGCAGATCTCCACCTATCCCTCTTGTTCTCCAAGTCAAATCCCCCATAATCATCCCCAGCTCTGTCTCAAAACTTGTACTTTGTGCTCTCCTCACTTTCTGCTCCCATTCTGAGGTTACTAAGCAGATCCTGGTAGAACACCCCGATTTCCTCCCATCTGTGGACCACCTCAGGTCCCCAATCATAGCAAATCCCCACCAACATGTGTTAGCTCCCAATATCTAGTAACATATTTTACCTGGAACCTGCAATGGCCTCAACAATCAGGATCCAAGAAGAATTTCCAGTCAGGCAACCCACAGTCATGACACTATCCTAAGAACCAGAGAAGGCAACAGGAACCAAGGAACAAAAACCCACCCAACAAAGATAAGGTCAGATATCAGCACCTAGAATTAAAATCTTCCCAATCCCAGATGCCTAGATGCCAGCCTAAAAATGTATTCAATATCATGCAGGACAATATGTCTCCATTAGAGTCCATCAACCCTATTAGAGTAGGCCTTGAATATTGCAATATAGCAGAAACACAAGAAAAGGAACTTAAAATAACTTTAATGGTTATAGTAGAGGTTCTTAAAAAGGAAACAAATAAATACCTTAAAGAAATCCATGAAAACATAAACAAACAGTGGAAAGAAATGAATAAAACAGTTCAAGACCTAAAAGTAGAAATAGGATCAATAAGGAAAACAAAAAAATACGGAAAATCTTTAAATCAAATACTTAGGAACTGAACTAGGAACTTCAGAGGCAAGCCTCACTCACAGAATACAAGAGAGAGACTCTCAGGCATTGAAGACATAATGGAAGAAATGATATCTAGGTCAAATAAAATGTTAAATCTAAAATAATCCTGGTACAAAACATCCAGGAATTCTGGGACACTATGATTAGAGTAAATCTAAGAATAATAGGAATAAAGGAAAGAGAGAAGAAAACCAGGTCAAAGGCATAGGAAACATTTTCAACAAAATTATAGGATAAAATATCTCTAACCTAAAGAAGAAGATGCTTATCATGGTACAAGAAGCATACAGAATAACAAAAACTAGACCAGAAAAGAAATTCCCCTAAGCAAATAATCAAAAAACTAAATGTACAGAATGAAGAAAGAATATTAAAATCAACAAGGGGAAATACCAAGTAACACATAAAAGCAGACATATTAGAATAATCCTTGACCTCTCAATGGGTACTCCAAAAGCCAGAAAGGCTTGAACAGATGTTCTACATACTCTAAGAGACCACAAATGCGAGCCAAGGTTACTATACAAAGCAAAATTTCAACCACAAGGAATAGGAAAAATAAGACATTCTGTGATAAAAAGAAATCAAATGTATTCAGCCAAATTTAATCAAATTTCTACATATCCAGCCCTACAGAAAACAATATAAGCAAAACTCAAATCTAAACACTTTAACTACACCCAGGAAAAACACAGGAATAAATTATCCCAGACCAGCATGCATACACACACACACACACACACACACACACACACACACACACACACACACACACACACACCCTGGGAGAGAGAGCAAAAAAAAAAAAAAACCAAGAAACCACAAACAACTTCTCATTGACATTTCTCAACATCAGCGATCTCCATTTCCCAATAAAAAGACAGACTAACAGTATAGATCTGAAAACAGTATCCATCCTTCTGCTGCATCCAAGAAATACACCTTAATATCAGGATAGACATCACCTCATGGTAAAGGGATGGAAAAAGATATTCCAAGGAAATGTACCTAAGAAACAAGCTGGTGCAGTCATTCTAATATCTGAGAAGAACTGACTTCAACTCAAAAACTGATAAGAGATAGGGAAGGATACTACATACTGATGAAAGGGGGAAAATGACGCTGCAATTATTAATATCTATGCACCAAACACAAGGGCACCCAATTTCATAAAAGAAACACTACTATAGATTAAATCACATATTGACCTTCCAACTTATAGTCAGAGACCTCTGTATACATGGATCATCCAGAAGAACACAAAACTAAACAGAGAAAATGGAAATTTTCTGGATTTAGCTGACATAAGAAGCCAAATGGACCTACCAGATGTATGCAGAACGTTTCACCCAAGCATAAAAGAATATCTTATTTTCAGTACCTCTTGGTGTCTCCAAATTTAGCAGCATACATGGACATAAAGCAAGCCCGAATAGATACAAGAAATTTGAAATAACTCCTTGAATCCTATCAGAACTCCATGGAATAAAGTTTTTTATCAACAACAGCAGAAACAACAGAAAGCTTACAAACTCCTAGAAACCTAAGAGCTCACTGCAGAATGAAAAATGAATCAAGGTATGGCAGACTTTTGGGCCACCAACGAGCTCCCAAATCATGACATGGAGACTTAGTATTACTTATGAATGCTTGGCCTTATCTTATGTTTGTCCCACTAGCTCTTATAATTTTTATTATCCTGATTCTTTTTATCTACATTTTGCCTCAGGGCATTTTATCTTTCATTCTGTATGTCCTAATCCTTATCTAGCTGTCTGATGGATGCCAAGCTGGCTGGCCCTGGGTGTCTCCCTCTCATTCTTTCTCATTTTCTTCTCCCTCAATGAGATTCCTCCTAATTATTCTCCCTGCATTTCAGTCCCACCTGCTGTGTGATATTTTGTTTGTGTTCTGACAAATGAAGTTTGATTGGAGTCAGAGGGCAGAGCTAGCCACTAATTAACCATAGAGGTTTGGAGGACTGTAGATAGAGGTATAGGAAGTGGTAAGGTGGGGCTGAGACAGGAACTTTGCCCTTTTGGACAAAGAGGAAGGGAAGAGGAAGGAAGCAACTGGGGCTGCTCCCCTGCTTCCCTAGTCTTTCAGGTATTAGCCTGATATCTGGTTTCTGGTTCTTATTGATAAGATTAATTAGGTTTATGCTTCACCCACCCATCCCTCTACTGCCTACTTATTGGCTGTTAGCTAAGTTTTTTATTAAACCAATCAGGTGCCTTAGTGAGGCAAGGTGAAACAGCAACACATCTTTACCTAAATTAACAAAGATAGCATAAACAAATATAACACATATTTACATCATTAAACAAATGTAGCATGAGCAAATGTAACACATTTGTGCCTATTTAAAATAACGTTTCACAAAATAAAAAAATGTAATGTATCTTTCCATAGTTAAGGTAATTCCGCAATAAGAAAAAAAATTGAAGCTTTTCTAGCATTGAGTTAAAATGAATACACTACATGCCAAAACTTATGGGACAAAATGAAGGCAGTTCTAATAGACAAGTTCACAGCACTAAATACCTACATAAAAAAATTGAAGAGATTTTATACTAGCAAATTATCAGCACTCCTGAAAGCTCTATAACAACAAAAACAAAAACAAACAGAAAACAAACAAACAAAAACCCCTCACAATCAAAGGGAGTAGTTGGCAAGAAACAATAAACCTCATGAATAAATGAAGTAAAATAGAGACAACAGAAACAAAAACAATTCAAAAAATCAGTGAAACAAAGAGTTGCTTCTTTGAGACTGACAAACTCTTATCCAAAATAACAAAAAGGCTAATAAAGAAGATATGAATTAGCTGGGTGGTGGTGGCAAATGCCTTTAATCCCAACACTCAGGAGGCAGAGGCAGGCGGATCTCTGTGAGTTCAAGGCCAGCCTGGGCTACAGAGTGAGTTCCAGGAAAGGTATAAAGCTACACAGAGAAACACTTTCTCAAAAAAACAAAACAAAAAAAAGAATATCTAAATTAACAAAGTCAAAAACAAAAAGGGAGACATAACAACAGGCACCAAGGAAATTCAGAGAATCAAGGACATACTTTAAAATTCTGTACTCCACCAAATGGAAAAAGCTCAAAGAAATGGTTAGTATTCTCAATAGGAACCACTTACCAACTTTAAGTCAAGACCAAATAAACAATTATTTTCTGGTACATATACACAATAAAGGTTTATTCAGCTTGGAAAAAAAACATGAAATTAGGAGAAAAATGAATGAATGTGAGAATTGCTACATTAATTGAAGAAATCTAGGCTTACAAAGATATGTATCACATGTTCTAATTCATATTTAAATCCTATCTTGTTTGTCTACATACATTTGGTTATGTGATTGTGAGTGTAGGTACATGCTATGAAACAACATAGCAGATCTTGCAAGTGGAAAAGAGATTTCAGGAAGGAATAGGGAGACTGTAATGGAACATATATGGCATGGAATTTAAAAGGGGCTATTGTAGGTGGAAGCATGCAAGCAGCACAGGAGGTGGGAAGAGAAGTGAGGGAGATGGATCATCCAAAACAAAGCATGTATGGAAATACCATAACAAAACCATCACTTCATTAAGTCAAGAGAATTTATGCTGTAAAATAATATTTGATTTTTAAAACTAATCATGGTGGTACATGTGTCTAATTCTTGCTATGTAGAAGGCTGAGGCAGGAGGACCACAAAATTGAAGTTTCTCTGGCAACTTAAAGAGATGCCCTATCAAAATTAAGAGTGGCTGGTGATATTGGCCTAGCATGTCCGTAACCCTAGGTGAAGGTAATCCAATGTATAGTTTTTGTAAACCTATTATTTATGCTTCAAAACAATTCTGAAAAAGCATTGCTTGATGCTAATACATGCTGATACATACACATGCTTTCTATTAAGATTGGTGTGATTCTAGATTTTTTTATCTTTATTTTTATTTATTCTTTGTGTCTTTCACATCATACATCTTGATCCCATCCCTTTGTATCAACCTTCTGTCCTTGCACCCTGTCCACAAAAAAAAGAAATAAAATTTAAGAGAAGGAAAAAAAGAAAAGAAAAAGGGAAAAAAAAGAAAAGAAAATCTCACCATAGAAGCTGTAATGTGATGTAATGAGTCAAACAGTATATCCTTTTGTCCATATATCTTTACTTGGAAGTGTTCATTGCAAAGAGTCATTGGTCTGCTTGAGGCCTCTGGTTTCTGCTACATAATCAATACCGAGCCCTCTCTGGGACTCCTTTTGAGTATCCTGTTGTTACCTGTTTAGACCAAGTTTTTCTGTGTCCTGGCAGCAGTTTCCAAATAACCATTCAGAGACTATTTATTAATTATAAATATTCGGCCAACAGCTCAGGCTTCTTACTAGCTAACTCTTATATTTTAAATTAACCCATATTTTTTGTCTACTTTCTGCCACATAATGGTAACTTCTTTCAACAAGACACATTCATCTTGCTTCCCTCTGCATCTGACTGGTGACTGTGAGACTCCACTCTTCTTCCCAGCATTCTCTCTGCCCCCAAAATCCTGCCTAGTCATCTGCCAATGAGCTTTTTATTAACAATGAGAGTAACATGTCTTCACAGTGTACAGAAGTCTTTTTCCACAGCATTTCCCTCTTCTCATCTAATTAAAAAGGAAGGTTTTATTGTAAAGTTAATACAAAATTAACTTTAATTTGTATCAATATACTAAAATTCATACCAATGTAAAACATTTTGAGATTAATCGTTGTTTTGTGGATTAAAGTAGATTCAATAATCTACCCCTTTTCCCTATCTTCCTATATCATATCCCTCTTTTTTTCCCTAAGAAAGATATCTTTGAATTTAACTATTGTTTATCCCCCCTTTTTTTTTTACTATGACCAATATCAATTTGTAACCAACCCACTTTAAATGATAACAAACATCCATAACACATCTTTAGGGAATGTGAGCATTGCTTTCTCTAGACTGCTTTCTGTTGTTTGTGGGTGCAGGTATGTTTGGGGGAACCTTGAGAAAATGCAGGATAATGGCTAAGTCTTGGTTGGAGTGGTCTCTGAGGCTGGATCATCTCAGTCAGCAACCCTGAAGTGATTTTGGATGCAAAACTCACAAACTGTAACAGAGGCATTTTGAGATGTTGGATCACCTGAGCCATCCATTCTAATTGGTGTTTGGGTCTCCTTGTTTGGAAAATACATAAACTTTTTATTTTTTATTTTTTTTTATTTTTATTTTTATTTTTATTTTTTTTTTGGTTTTTTTTTTGAGACAGGGTTTCTCTGTGTAGCTTTGCGCCTCTCCTGGAACTCACTTGGTAGCCCAGGCTGGCCTCGAACTCACAGAGATCCGCCTGGCTCTGCCTCCCGAGTGCTGGGATTAAAAGCGTGCGCCACCACCGCCCGGCCAACATAAACTTTTTAAAGGTAACATACATCACAAGTATGGAATATGTGGTGTGTACAAGTCAGTTAAAAATTATTTTCTGTTTTGTGTTTGAGCAGGTAAAATATAAATTACATGTTTTGTAGTTTTTCTAGATTTATTTCTTTATGTCTGTAGCCAGGATTTCAGGAGTCTTCCCTGATCAAAGCTGATCCATATAACCCTGGAATGAATCCACAGCCTCTCATTTCTTGTGGAAATAAAAGCATAACCTCTTCTCCAAAGTAACATATCTTTTATAGGTTGATTTAATTTAGCAGTTTCATAATACAATGTGTCTTAGCAGCTATTGTTCCTTTATTAGCAATCAAAAAATCTACAGACAATTCAACATCATACAGAATCTAGACTCTCTGTGTATCTCCTATCTTTATGTGGCTTATATATTTTTTAAGTTACTGTATTATTTTTATAAGGACTTTATTATTTTTAAACTATTATTTTAATTTATGCCTGTCTCTACCCTTTCTCTTTTCTATCCCAAGCATATGAATATTTTTAAACATACTGTAACCTGTTTAGAGTCTTTTCCGTCTAGTTCTATCTTTACTGAGCATCTGTATGTTTTTTGATCACATCAGATGAATCTTAAACTGCTATGTCAGTCATTGCCTGTGTGCATGGTGGTAGTGTATGGTGGCTGGTGGCTGCCTCCTCCTGCAAGCAATTGCTTGGAGACATGTCTCAGTAATACAGCCTGAATGAGAGACACAAGACTAGGAAGTCATGTTTGTCTCTGTTTTTCTGTATTTAGAAATTTTTTGAAGTTTTCTCAGGTTTTATGTAGATGTAGGTGCTAGACATTCAGTTGCCATATATAGGTGGAGTTTTCCTGTCCTGGCATCTGCTCCCAAATAACCAAAAAGAGACTTATTATTAATTATAAAAACTCAACCATTAGCTCAGTCTTCTTACTAGCTAACTCTGACAACTTAAATTAACCCATTTATATTAATCTGCATTCTGCTACATTGCATTAGCTCTCTTTCATCTTGCACATCCTGTTTCCTCCCTGTGTCTGGCTGGTGGCTCTTCTGATTCCACCCTTCTTCTTCCCAGTGTCCTTAGTCTGGCTCTCCCACCTGACCTTATCCTGCCCAGCTATTGGCCAGTCAACTTCCTCATTAAACCAGTCATGGCAACATATATTCACACAGTGTAAAGGAATATTCCAAAGCCCTTTGTCATGGAGATCCTGCAGCTTCGCATCTACCTGACATGCCACTTCACATGCTCCAGCAGATTATAGACAGGGTGGATATTGGAATGGCCAACTCATAACCCCTGGTTCTGCACCTGTGCAGTTGAGGAGTTGGGACCCTTGATCCTATCAGAAAGCCCCTCCCTCCTGGCCATTTTCCACGAGTGAGGATTCGACTCATCTCAACCAGAGTTTCTCACCTTTTGGCCCACCCCAAAGCCTTCGTACTGGGTGGCTGCTTGTCTCGGGCTCAGCCCTTAGACATCTGTTCCCACATAATGACTAACAGGAAAGCTTGCCCCCATTTACCCCACGGCCCCTGGACCTTTGGATGACAATCCACTGGTCAGTCTATGCCATTATTGGTCCTCACAGAACCCCTGGGATGCCAGAGTTGGATCTTTTCTACTTCATTCATGAAAAATGAGCCTACCATCAAACCTCTAATTACCCCTATCTTTACAACTTCTGCCAGTGATCCATGTCCTGTTCACTCTCCTATCCCAACTCTAGCCTGCTGGATTCCTTTCTTTTCTCCTGCTCCCTCATGCTCCTCTAGCCTCTGCCAAAGCAGTTATATCATCACCTGTCACCAGGTCCCTTTCTGTGGCATGTGCACCCTTCAAAATTGCCCGCCAGGCATAACTCATTCTCTTTGCCTGTCCCTTACCTCTTATTATTCTCCTTGTCTGTAACTTCATTTCTTGACTCTTCCTTTCTCTCTCACTTAACTCTGTTGCCAGGACCTCATCCGTCTCTTGCACCTGTGGCAGATATCCTCCTCCTCTGAGCCCAGGGCCGACATTTTCTTGCAACTACCTGTCCCTCTAGCCTGACTGGTCTCCAGCTGACCAGGGCAAGGTTGGGCTGAGGCTGAGGCCCAGGGCCCCTGAGTGCCCCAACTTGATATGGGAGTCCACAGGGGGCACATGAGCTGGGGCTCTCCAGGTGGCCAGTGGCACATGGGCCAATGGTGGCTCGTGGCCCTGAGCCCCACCCTGGGATGACAGGCAGGCCAGGATCTGGTGCAATGGGATGTGGGGACCCTCAGGCATTTGGGGGGTCCCAATCCCTGCTAGCTGCCTAGCAGAAGGGGTGGCAGATATAACATGATTCCATTTTGGATTGCAATCCATTTTTAATCAGCCACATGCCTGCCAGCCATCTTTGCTAGGATTAGAAAAAAAATGTGACCAGGTGGCCAGGCGCCAGAGGGTGATTACCTTGCCAGGTGCCATCTTGACTAGTGTCAAAGACAGACAGGTAATATGGCCTCATTGCCATAGGCAATCTTTACTAAGGGCAGCAAAATGTCACTTCCTGTCCATGGCTCAAGCATGGGCAGGGGCATCACACATGTGCATGGCCCCTTCTTCTGTTCTGCTGCCTCTTGGAACACCAGTTATCTCTAAACAACAACAAAAAAAGTACATACCTTTTATCCCAAATCTGTAATTTTGCTAGAACTCAAAGTTATGAGCCTAGATACCCATTACCTGCTTTTCTACTATTTGGATTTAAATATTGATTGGTAATACTAATGTATCTAAAACTTGTATTTCCTTTTTATAAAATAAGAATACAGCTTGAGTTTTCCCTACGTGTCCAATTACTAAGACTATGGGCATAAAAATTCCAAACAAGTTCATACATTTTAACTTATGTTCCTAGTTCAAACTTGTCTCAACAGGTTTACAAAAATGTCTCTCCTTATCTAAGGTCTATTCAAGCTAACAAAGACCAATTTATGCCTAACCACACTTTTACTTACATATTGGTAATCTTTAAACAGGCTGAGGAGGGTCCCCAATCCCCATACAAGAATTGGTGAAAATGTTTTGTTTTTTTTTTCCACACCCAAAAAGAAACAGGCCTTCCCAATGGGCCCAGCTGCAACAGAAGGCTATGCCCCAAGCCCATGTCTTGGCAGCTGCCCTGAGGTTACTGCTCCTGCCCCAAGGGGAACAAGGAAAGTCGACCAGGAGGCTCCATTCTGCTGGAGCTCAGCCTGTTGTTGCCCGTGTGGCGAGACCCCCCCCCCCCCCCCCCCCCCCCCCCGAGCAAGACCACCACATAGCAGTTTTTTGATAACAAGCAAGCCAGGATCGGTGTCCAACACTCTGATGCAGAGGGAGGAGGAGGACAGCCCTGAGTTCTCAGGGTAAGGACTTTTTACAGGGAAAAACCGAAAGCAGGGTGGTACAAGCCTTAGCATCATATGATTAGGTGAGGGTATGTAACCTTTGAATTTACTGGTTCGAGGTTACAGTTATCATTTTGAGGCAGGCCTGGACAAGTCTCAGGCTCTGTCCTTGAATTGCCATAGAGGCTGGCTGGCCTTGCAAGTTCACATTGACCCATGCACAGAGCCCTAAGTTGGTGAGGGGTCCCAGACAGTAGACAACTGGCTGAACCTTGAGCAGTCAGAGTACAGGTACATGCAAAGACTATGTCTTTTGTTCATGGCCCTCCCAGAAACCGCTTGCTCAAGTCTCAGGAAACTGAAATTGAGGTCTGATCTCTGAGAGAAGACTGAGCATCCTGTTATGGCATCTGCTTGGTCCTTTCAAGCCCACATCAACTCTGTCAAGAGCCTGCATCAAATGCAGCCTGAGGCCACTAGTCACGGTATTGCCTTGACACTCAGCCACCCAAAAGGCCATACCCTGTCTGCCAACAGCCTGGACACTGGAGATCAGAATGCCTTGTGTGGGCTTATCCTCAATCCCACGCCAAGGAGTTCCAGCCTCACCAACACTGGCATCTGACTCTCCAGGCATTTGAGCTCCTAAGCCTGACAGAGGACTGACAGAGCCTAGACTTGATGACTCCCACTCCTAGCCTGGGGTGGTGTTGCAGGTAGCTGTAAGTCCATTGACCTTCTGCTGGACTTGGAAGCTTCCCACTATTTTAACCTCTTCCTCAGGTCCCTTGCTAATTCCTGTCACAGAGGTGAATGGGACACTCTCCTTCTCATTTAAGAGAAACTTGGGACTGCCTATGTAGCTGGAAAAATTTGTCTCAGTTCTGTTCACTTACTCATCCTTCTCAGATCTGATGGTGTTTGATGACCAGGGTTTGCCAATCTTACAGCTCTCCCCAACCCCATGGAGACTACAAGCACCTTGGTAGTTCATTAATAAGTTTCCTATCAAAAGTACAGGCAGGTATGTATCATTCACAGACTCCATGGTACAGGATAAAACTGGTCTCAGATGTAACTTCAGAGGTTCAAAATTTTAACTTTGATAATTGCAGTTTTAATAAACTGACAGAGCACTGATGACAGTTTTTAGAAGTCCTTAAATTTCTATGGATTTTACCAATCCCAGCTTTTAGATACAGGTTAGCATTGGAGAGGATAGGGAAGCCTCCCTCTTCCTTCGTCACTTACTCAACCACTTCCATTCAGTAAATTTTCTTTGGTTGTAGATTTAAAGATGTGTTTCATTGGGCTGAAACCAGGCCCTAGAAAATGTTCATGCCTTTTACTCCAAAGCCATAGCTTTTGCTATGACACCAAGATATAAATCTGTTTCAGTTGTTTTACAGACACTTACAGGTCCCTGCACAAATCCACCCCTCTTACCAGACTCATGCCAAGGCCAGACCCTCAAAGAACCTCCAGATATACCACCAGCCAGTGCACCAACTGAGGACACCAACCAGGTGAATATTGGCAGGTTAACTTCATCCATATGCCCACTCATAAAAACTCCATTATCTCCTAAATTGTTGACACTTTTACAGTAGAAATGAAGGTATTTCCTGTCACCAGAGAAACAGCAGATGTGATGATACCTGTGCTTCTGATTTGATGTGCCACTTTCCCAAGCTCCTGGAACATCATTACTGATACCACCACTCCAGACTCAAGGGCATATCTGCTCTTTCACCTGGCTCATCCACACTTGCCTCTTCTGTACAACCAAGGCACTTCTCTGTCCCATTCTTTCTGGCAATTGTCACTTTTCCCATGACTAGCCCCACTCAAGAGGCCAATGATAACAATCTATTTTTTTTCCTACCAACCTGCATTCTCAACTTCCTCAAAGGGTCTCCAGGATGTCAGCTAAATAAATGTTTCTTCACTCACAGCTTCCACTGTGCATGGCTACCAACTTCCCCTTCCCCACTTTGTCCCAAATTCAGCAGGACGTAGTCATGAGAATTTGGTGCCCTCAACGCCCCCCCCCCACTTGCTATCCATAACTCACCTTTTTATACTAATCAAAAACGGAGGAATGTTGACATTCAGGCCCAACCCTTGGGGACCTGCCTAGTGTCCTGACATCATCTTATATAAAGTCCCCTTTAAGAGGAAAAATCCCTTCCCCTCTTTCTTCTTCCTCTTTCCCTCTCTTTATGAGGCTAGGTACACCTTCCCTTTCCTTTTCTCTCTCTTTCCCTTTCTTTCTCTCTCTATCCCTTTTTTTTGTCTTCCATCTCCCCTCCCCCTTTAATAATAAAACTTTCCATGTGGATGCCTGTGGGAGCCCGTTCTCGGGTTCCTCGTGGCTTTACCCAGCAGGTCCGCATAGAGGATGACTAGACCACGGGCCTAAGTGCAGGTATCTGGGATGGTCTGCACTTGGCTGTGCTGGGGGAGGAGGTCTTTTGCTCCACCCTTTGGCGTCTCTATAAAAACCCTGGGGCAGAGACAGTCAGGGCCCATTTGAATAGGTTCCAGGCCCTCTTGAGGCTATCCTTTATTTTCTATCTGTTTATCTCCACAAGATTCTCCACAATAAATCCTTCTATCTAATATTTCCTGCTGCTCGCACTCAAGAAAACTCTGGGGAACTGTGGGGGTGGTTGGGTAAACGCCCCACAGAATGGCGCCATGAACAGGGACTAAAGAAAAAAAAGGGACTAAAGAAAAAAAGGGTGGACTAAAAAAAGGGGGGACTAATGACAAATGAACAGGGACTAAAGACAAAGTAATAGGGACTAAAAATAAAGGAAAATAATAGTTTTATTACAGAGTTTTTGGCGAAAGTGCTGAGTTCAGCCCTGCCAGTGGATAAGGCATGCCGGTGTTATGGAAAATATATATATATATATTTTATATATATTGAGAGGCAGGGGTTTTATTCTTGAGAGAAAAGGAAAGCAGACTGGAAGGATGTCTGATGCTGCAGCGAAATTCTCTTCTGTCAAAATTTTCTATCTTGTATCCCTTTCTCAATTTCTATCTGTGAAAAATAAGTATAAGGTATAGGGTAGTGATATAGGGTAGGAAAAACTTAGTGTAAGATCATGTAGGAAAAAATAAGTAAGGCAACTAGACAGAAAAACTCTTCAATTTTCTAACTTTGGGGGCTCTGAATGCAAACTGGGGAAAAAAATCTTTGGGCTTTATGGGTAGTAAAAAAGCTCTTCTCTGAGCTTATGGGGAAGAAAAAGTTTCCTATGGAAGGTTTTGACCTGGGGACAGCTGAAATGCAAAGTCCAAGCGGCAGGAGAAAGTGTTTTCTCCCTGAGGCAATAATGGGGGTGTAAGAAGTCAGAGTTTAAAGTTGGGAAGTTTTGGGAAAAGTTGGTCTTTCTCCTGGGGGAAAAAAATCTTTCTCTTAAACTATGAAGCTTTTCTTGGAAAATTTTGGGGAAAAAAATCTCTCTTAAAAGCCTTAATCTTTCTCAAAAGCTCTCTTAAACTTAAAAACTAAAGCCTTTCAGAACTCACTCTCTCAGAAGGACAAAAATTAGGATCACCTGAAGATTAATATGGGGACCACCTATGATTAGCTCTAAGGGAAAACAACAAACCTCTTAAGACAGCAAAACCTAAGCTCTCTTTCAAGCTTTAAAAATCCTCCCTGCAATGCTGGAGGAGGCAGGGACAAGTTCCTAAAAACCTCTCTTCTAAGCTCTCTTCAAGCTAGTAAAAGACGGTCAGAGTACCCTGAAGTACCCTGAGGGAAACGCTTGGGAGAGTGTGGGTAAAGAGCTACAGAAAGCCCAAAAGGGCAAGAAACTACCTGAGAAAAGCAAAAAAGCCAAGCTTTTCAGTTACAGCCAAACTGAGGCATCAAGGGTTTTGAGTGAGCATTTCAGAATGAAAAGGTGCTCCTAATCGTCCTAATGAAAAGATCCCCTGAAGCAATGCAAACTCTGTTAGCATTGTATCCTCACTTCTGAGTAAAAACCCAGAGGCCACTGGCCAGCGTCTCTGAGTTGGAGTGCATTTCGGGGATACTAGGGTTCCTGCAGTTGTAAACTTCCTGGAGCACAGAGCTGACGCAGGAAGGTGCAGGACCCAGGGGAAGATTGCTAACGAACAAACAAAACTAAAGCCAGTGGGAACGGCACAGTTGTCCACTTTCCTACAAGTCCCGGGTTTATAGGTCCACAGCTGCAAAAAAAAAAAAAGCTTTCCTATCAGAGAAAGGACCTTTCTGGGAAAACAGTAAAGCTGAACTGTGTCTGAAGCAGTCATGCTGCAGAGTCAGAGTGCAGTCTGGGGAAAGAGCCCAGCCAGGGCAGAACACAACTATCCAGGAGTAAAGCTTTCTTTTCTATCCGAGAAAGCATCTTTTTGAGAAAAGCTTTGTTTCAACTGACTTCCGGTGAGATGAGGGAGTGTAGCCCTGAGGGGTGATTGCCTCTGGCATAAGCTCTGTCCTTGAGCACCCAGACAAACAAATGCAACCCACTGGGGGACTGGGCCAGGTGAAGGCCTGATGAGGCAAAACACCTGTCATAATGGGAGTTTAGAAATGACAAAAACCTCTTGTTAGATTTTCAGTCTGTATGCAAACCACACAGACCCTGAAAACAGAAACGGACAAAAAGCCCCTACCTTCAGTAGCAGGGAAAGGCGCCACTGTAGTGTCGGAAACTGTTTCTGGGGTAGAGGGGATAAATTGAGACCAAACTGGGAACTGTCTGGGTGAAAGACTCTGAAGAAACAGAGAAGGGACATATTCCTCCCCAGAAAATATATGACCTGAAAAAGCTGCTAGAATTTGAGGTAGATTTGGGGGGGGGGGAGCCCCTACCTCCAAAGGCAGCTAGCAGAGGTACAGAGCTGCAGACAGATATCTGAAGCTCTGCATTTGGGGGGGGAAGGAACAAGCAAAATGAGAATAAAATCAGTGGGAGAAAATCTCTGAAAGAGCTATGGAAAAGCTGTTGTAAATGATCTTGTTTTTCACTGACTGGCTAAGACAAATACAAGCCCTGAGGAAAGTTGCTATCAGAAATGCCAGCCTCAATGCCGGCTAATGAGGCAGGTGCGGTTCTGATCCTGGGCCAGTGTCTGATGAAGGAGAAACACCTGTTAAAGCCAGTTGAGGAGAGAATAGGAATCTTCCAACGTGCCATAGCTGAAAATGTAAAATGCTTGTTCAAATCTCCTGTTGCAAAAGCAAAAAACTTTGTTCAAACCTCCCGGGCAAGAATTTGTAAGCAAGTCTGGTAAAAGAGAACCAGTTGACTCTCAGGCCCAAAAAGAACTATGGGAAATGACTGATATAAGGGAAATGATAGAAGGGACTGATATTATTATGGACTGATATAAGGGAAATGCATTCTGGGAAAGGTAGTTTTTCCGCTAAAGATGGCGACATTGCCCTGAAACACGTTTGTCAGCTCGAAAATACGTTCATGGTAAACTTAAAAAACAGCTTTTAAAAGAATAAGGAGGAAAATCATCTAAGAGTTTAAGTACTGAACTAGGTGCTTCAGTTTGGGACTCCATTGATTAAATGCCTTATTTACCTTAATAGCTGTGCAAAGTTTTTTACGGTAGTTGGATGACAAAAAGCTATCTATAAGAGCAAACAAGCCACTTTAAAATCCTTAAAACAAGGGAAAGCAGTTTATACACTGAATGTTGTCTTAGATATGAAGAAACTTATGTTGAAATTTAAAAAGTTCTTTGCCTTTTGAAGAAACTGCCTGCAATAAGTGATTCCTCTGCAAACCTAATTAAGGGGATAAGAAACAGGCATTCAAATAAGAAATGACTGCTTTATAGATGGGAAACAAACTTCAGAAAAATCTGTCTTTAAAAAATAGTTGCTTCACCTGAAAGTTCCTTGTAAGAAATCAATGCTAAATATTACAGCTGCTAATGATATCAGGAGTTAAAGCTAAAGTGCTGAGTCATAAAGAACATCTATGTTGACTCCTTTGAATGGTAACAGTTTTGGTGAAAATACTGGAACTAACAATAATCAAGTCAAAATGTTTCGACAAATTCAAGACACTATTCACAAAAGAAAGCTGCCATGCTTTGTGGGCCATATTAGAGCTCACTCCAATCTTCCTGGTCCTTTAGCTGAGGGTAATGAGAAATGGAAAGATCCCTGCTCCGGATTATGGAAGGGTCCCGATCCTGTGCTAATATGGGGTCGAGGACATGTTTGTGTTTTTTCACAAGAGGAGAATGAAGCTCGGTGTTTACCGGAGCGTTTCCTAAGGAGCGTGGAACTAAGAAAGGTCAGCTCCAATGATGTTCCTATAAAGGAACCAGAATGAAAGTGGCTCAATTAGTGTTTCTGAGGTTTTGTCACTGGTTAATGCAAACAGTGAGGAAATAGATTTCGGAGCTGTGCCGTTTTTTTGGCTTTACTAGCTCCTTTGGAAAAATACTTTATATCACCTAATAGCTGTGCGGTATTTGGCAAAGACCTTACAGCAGCTAAATACGGTAATTTCACCCTCAGTATGAAGTGAAGTTTTTCCGTAGAACAAACCAAAAATTCTACTGTAATAGAAACGTTTGTCTGAATTGAAGCACTTAGGGGAACTATTATGAATTTGGGTGAAGGGACAGCCTCTAGTTAAAAACCATTTACCACTGACAGTGCATCTCTGCCAGTCTGGAACGGAACGGCTGAGAGAACTGGCAACTTTGGAGTGTGGTGTCATCCCGGGAAGGTTATAGTCCCCTAGCAACAACTATCACAATTCCATAACAACAACACTCACTAAATCCCAGTGCTTTATAACAAAGCTGACTATAAACTTTAAACTTTAGAAATGATGTATGTACTTCCTGTCTAGTTAAGAGGATCTTTCTAATAGAGATAGTGACAATAATTAAGAGTAAGAAATAGAAAAAGATGAAAATAAGATATGTAAGTTTGTAAAAATTCTCTTGTTAGATCTGTTAAGAAATCTTTAGGTGTTTGCTAAGTTAAAAATATGCTAAAGTAGTTCTATAGTTTCTTTAAGGAGTATAAATAAGTAGATGTATAGAGTTCCTTTAAGCTTATAAGAAGTAAAGATACTAATTGTAAATGTAAGTTTAAATAAGAAATATGATAAGTATATAAGAAGTAATAAGAAATATATTTGCTAAAGTAGTTCTATAGTTTCCTTAAGGAGTATAAATAAGTAGATGTTAATACGTTATATGTGAGTTTGTAAAATGTTGAATGTGAGTCTAAATGCTTTGCAAGGCAAAAATGTTATATGTGAGTCTGTAAAGTGTAAATGTTAAGTGTGAGTCTATTCTTAATGTATATGGTTGAAAGAACCTGAGACACGGAAGGAAGTGTCCTAGTAGACTGCAAAGTAGTCAGTCTGAGCAGTTTTCAAAAGCTCCAGAAGCCGCTAAGAAGCTAAGAATGGCGGACTCGAGAACCAGCACAAGGCATCCGCAGCTGAGATCCGTGGAAAATCAACGCAACACAGAAAAACCTGAGCTAACATCAAAAAACGTTACAGTTTAGAATACTACTGTACCTAAAAAGGTCGGTCTGTGAGAACAAAAGTTGCAGAGATGCTTGTTTTAACAAAAATTGTTAACTGCAAAAAGTTTTGGTTGTAAAACGTCTCTTCATATTTGGAAGTGAAAGCCTGATACCAGAATTTATTTCTTGTTTGAACTTTTTGAACTTAAAATGAGATAAAACTACAAAAAGATTTTGGTTATGGATTTCTTCATATTTGGAAGGCTCGTACCAGAATTTATCATTTGAATTTTGGGACTTAAGAAATGAAATGAACAATAGAGATTTCATTGATATGGGACAATTTTGAGTTTATTCATAGTAATGACCTAGGAACTGTTTGCTGTAATTGGGTTAAAAATGGAACTGTTTAAATGAAGAAATTTATTTCTACCTAGAATCAAGATGCAGTTTTGTGTATGCATATATGCTTTATTAATCGGTGATTCATGAATTGTTTTGTGGAACTATTTATGTAAAAATGAAATTACTTACAGAACTGGTTTTGTGTTACAAATGGAACTGTTTAAATGGAAAAGTTTGGGTTTTCTAACCAGGCTTGAGATTTTGCTTAAATTATAAAGAAAAGGAGGAGTTATGAGATTGAATTATGTTTGCAGAAACCTATTGATATTAATTCACCCTGGTTTTGTGGAGTTAAGGAAATATTTGTTTGATGTGAATACATTGAAGTTTTTCCTATGTTCTGTTAGCAAGCAAATTCAAATGATTGAGTTAAAGTTGTAAGACGGAGAAAATTGTTAACTATATATAGCACCATATATGCTAATTCAAATGGTTTTGTTAAGAGTTTGCTTTGTGTTGTAAGACTGAGAATTGTGACTATGTATAGCAATATTTATGTTAACCTGTTAATGGTAATGATGAAGCTAAGGGATTCTTTAAGTTTGTAGTCGCCTTAAGAGGTTTTGGCTTAGAAAGGGCTTGAGGCAGCTAAGACTGCTGTAGTCACCTTGGACCTAATTCAAAAGAGAAATGCCATCTTTATCATCCTCTACTCCCATACTGGGAGGTGTAACAGCTATGGAGATTGCTGTAAGCCATTAATAGTTATTTTTTTATATATTAAGAAAGGGGGACCTGTGGGAGCCCGTTCTCGGGTTCCTCGTGGCTTTACCCAGCAGGTCCACATAGAGGATGATTAGACCACGAGCCTAAGTGCAGGTGTCTGGGATGGTCTGCACTTGGCTGTGCTGGGGGAGGAGGTCTTTTGCTCCACCCCTTGGCGTCTCTATAAAAACCCTGGGGCACAGACAGTAGGGGCCCATTTGAATAGGTTCCAGGCCCTCTCGAGGCTATCCTTTATTTTCTATCTGTTTATCTCTGCAAGATTCTCTGCAATAAATCCTTCTATCTAATATTTCCTGCTGCTTGCACTCAAGAAAACTCTGGGGGTGGTTGGGTAAATGCCCCACAGATGCCATCCTTGCATCTTGTGAGTAACTTTCTACCATGCCCCTTGGCTGCCACCTGCATGTCCTGTCTCCTTGGCCCAAAAACACCAAGGCCTCTCGCTTGCTGTTTCACAACAGGGGGGTCTCCTTGTACCATTCAGTCTGTAATGGTCCTGAGCCAGGCTATGCTTCCTCCTCGGCTCCCAGGGTATACTGCCCCGGGACTGCCTGTGTCTTCTTGTCTCTCTTAGTCCATCATGGCACTGAGCAGAGCCATACTTCCTCCTCCTCGACCCCATGGGCAGATTGCACTAAGCCTGCTGTGGGTCTCCTTGACCTTCTCAGTCCATAATGGCACTGAGCATTGCCATACTTCCTCCTTGCTTCTCAGGGAGGACTGCCCTGGGACTGTAATTGGTTCTCCTTTTCTGACCCAGTCCACAATAGTGCTGAGCAGGACCATGTTTCTTCCTCAGCACACAGGACAGACTGCCCCGGGGCTGTGTGTAGGTCTCATTGTCCCATTCTGTAAGCAATGGCATTCAGTAGGGTCATTCTTCCTCCTTGGCTCCCAAAGAGGACTACCCTGGGCCTGCATGCATACTTGTCCTGCTCATTCTGTCATGGTGCTCAGCAGGGTCATGCTTCCTCCTTTGCTCCTGGGGGAAGACTGCCCTGGGAATGCAATTGGGGGTCCTTATCCTACTCTATCCATAAGGCTGCTCAGCTGAGCAATGATTCCTGCTTGTCTCCCAGGGTGTACTGCCCTAGGCTTATGTGAGGTTCTCCTAGTCCTGCTCATTCTGTCATGGCACTGGGCACGACCATGGTTTCTCCTCTGCACCCAGGGCACAGCACCCTGGGCCTGTAAGTGGGTCTCCTCGCTATCCATAATTGCTCTCAAAAGGGCCATGATTCCTCTTTGTCTCCTGGGGCATTCTGCCCTAGGCTTCCGTGTGAGTCTGCTTGTCCTGTTCAGTCGGTCATAGCACTGGGCAGGACCTTATTTCCTCTTTGGAACTTGGGTGAACTGCCCTGGTCCTGGCTGTGGGTCTGCTTGTCCCTGTCAGCCCATAACGGTGCTGAGCAGAGCAATGCTGTCTTCTCTTTTCCTGGGGATGACTGCCACAGGCCTGTGTGTGGGTCTCCTTGTCCCCCTCAGTCCATAATGGCACTGAGCAGGGTCATGCTTTCTCCTTGGCTAGCAGGGTGGACTGTCCCAAACCTGCTGATGGTCTCCTTGACCTTCTCAGTTCCTTATGGTGCTGAACAGGGCCATGCTTCCTCCTCAGCTCCCGGGATGGGGGAGGGGTGCCCCAGGCCTGTGTGTGGGTTTCCTTGTCCCTCTCAGTCCGTCCATAACAGTTCTGAGTAGTGCCATTCTTCCTCCTCCGCTACAGCGGCACACTGCCTTGGGTCTGCGTGCAGGTGTCCTTGTCCTACTTAGTCCATCATGTTTTCTTCTTGGCATCTTAGGTGGACAGCCCCAGGCCTGCATGTGGGTCTCTTCGTCCCCCATAGTCCATAACGGTGCTCAGCAAGGCCATGCTTCCTCTTCGGCTCCCAGGAAGGATTGTTCCTGGCCTGTGTGCAGGTGTCCTTGTCCTGCTCGGTCCTTCATGGCACTGAGCAGTACCATTCCCCCCCCCTCGGTGCTGGGGTGGACTGTCCCAGGCATTCATATGTCTTCTTGTCCCTATAAAGGTGCTCAGCAGGGCCATGCTTCCTTTGTTGCTCCTGGGGATGCCTGCCCCAGGCCTGTGTGGGGGTTTCCTTGTCTAGCTCACTCTGTCATGGCACTTGGCAAGATCATGTTTCCCCCTGGTGCCTGGGGGTGGGGTGGGGTAGGGTGGAGACTGCCCTGGGCCTCCCTGTGTGCATGTCTCCTTGTTCTGCTCAGTCCATAATGGCACTAAGTAGAGCTATGCTTCCTTCTTGGCTCCCAGGGCGGACCGACCCAGATGTGCCTGTAGGTCTCCTTGTCCCACTCAGTCCAGTCTGTCATGGTGCTGGGCAAGAACATGTTCCCTTCTTGGCACCTGGGGCAGACTGCATGATGCCGTGTGTGTGGATCTCCTTTATCGCCTTAGTCCATAATGGTACTGATCAGGGAAAAGCTTCCTCCTTGACTCCTGGGGCAGAATGCACGACCCTGTGTGTGTGGGTCTTCTCGTCTGTAATGGTGCTGAGCAGACCCATGCTTCCTCCTCTCAGGGCAGACAATTTAAATAGACTTTTAATCCCTAGTGAAATAGAAGCAGTCATTAAAAGTCTTCCAACCCCAAATCTCAGATTCAGACGATTTACTTCCTAATTGTACCAGACTTTCAGAGAAGAGTTAACACCAATATTACTCAAATTATTCCAAATTTAAACAGTAGGACCATTGCCAAATTCATTTTATATGGCCACAATTCTCCTAAACACAAATCACATAAAGACCCAACAAAGAAAGAGTATTGCAGACCCATTTCCCTTATGACCACAGATGGAAAATCACTCAATAATATACTAGAAACCAAATCCAGAACATATGAAAAAAAGATCATCCACCATGATCAAGTAGGCTGGGTCCAAGAGAGGCAGGGAAGTTTCAACATACATAAATTGATAAAGGTAATATACTATATAAACAAATTGAAGGAAATAAACCACACGATCATCTAATTAGATGCAGAAAATGCCTTTGACTCCTCTTCATGATAAAAGTACTAGAGAGACTAGGATACAAACAACATACCTCAACATAATAAAGGCAGTTTACAGCAAGCCTAATAGCCAAAATCCACTGAAATTGGAAGAAACTGAAAGTAATTCTAGAAAAAGTAGGAATAAGACACAAATGCATATGTTCTTCATGTGTATTTAATATAGTACTTGAAGTCTTTTCTAGAGCAATAATACAACTGAGGGAGTTCAAGGGAATACAAATTGGAAAGGAAGAAGTCAAAGTATCTTTACTTGCAAATGACAAGATAGTATACATAAATGACTCAAAATTCTATTTGGAAACTCCTAGAGCTAATAATACTTTCAGCAATATAGATATTAACAAAAATCAGTAGTCCTCCTGTATACAAATGAGAAACAGGCTGAGAAACGAATCAAGGAAACAGTACCTTTTACAATACCCTCAAATAGTATAAAATATCTTGGAGTACCTCTATCCAAGAAACTGAACCACTAATAAGTTAAAAACTTTAAAGCACTGAAGAAAAAAGTTGAAGAATATATCAGAAGATGGAAATATCTCCTATACACATGGAGCACTAGAATTAGTATATTAAAATTGGCCATCCTACCAAAATCAATCTACAGATTCAATGCAATCCCTATAAAATTCCAACACAATTCTTCACAAATCTTGAAGGAAAGTTTTCAGCTTCACATGAAACACACACACACACACACACACACACACACACACACACACACCATCAGGGTGGCTAAAAAAATCCTGAATTAAAAAAAAAAACTGGAGGTATCATCATCCTTGATTTCAAGTTGTACTGCAGAGCTATAGTAATAAAAACAGCATGGTATTGGCATAAAAGTTGTTCAAGTGAACAAATTGAAGACCTAGACATAAATTGATCAAATTGAAGACCTATACATAAATTTACACATCTATGGAAATCTTATTATTGATGAAGTAGCCTGAAATATACACTGAATAAAAAGAAATCAAGTTCAACAAATGGTATTGGTCAAATTGGATGGCTGCATGTATAAGAATCCAATTAGACCAATTATGTATGGCCTTGCAGAAAACTCATCTCCAAGACTTAACATAAAAAACACTGAACCTGATAGAAGAGAAAGCATGTCATATTCTTGAACTCATTGGCACAGGAGAAGACTTCCTGACCAGAACACTCATACAGACACTAAGATCAACAATTAACAAACGGGGCCTTATGGAACTGAGAAGCTTCTGCATGCCAAAGGACATCATCATTTGGACAAATCAGCAGCCTACAGAATGGAAACCAAGTATACAGCCAATAGATGGATAATATTCAAAATAAATAAAGAATGCAAAAATACTAGGTATCAAGAAAACAAACAATCCAATTAAAAATGGCATACAGATCTAAGAGAATTCTCAACAGAGGAATCTCAAATTGCTAAGAAACAATTAAGGAAATGATCAACATCATTAGCCACCAGGGAAAATGCAAATCCAATCTACTTTGAGGTTTCATTTTACACCAGTCAAAATGGTTAAGGTCACTAAAACATGTGACAGGTAATGCTGTTGAGGATGTGGAGTTAGATGAACACTCATCCATTTCTTGTTGGAAAGCAAATTTTACAGCCACTATGTAAATTAGTGTTGTAGTCCCTCAGGAAGAGGTGAATCTATCTACCTAAAGATCCAGATATACCACTCTTGGACATATATCCAAAAGATTCTTCATCCTACCACAGAGACACATGTTCATTGCTGCCTTATTTATAATATCAGAATTGGAAACCTAGATGTCCCTCAAAAGAAGAAGGGATAAAGGAAATGTGGTTCATTAGACAATGGAATATATATGAAATTATAAAATTATCAAGTACATGAATAGAATTAGAAAAAATCACCCTGAGTGAGGAATCCTAGATCCAGAAAGACAAATACTGTGTACATTCATTTATAAATGTATATTTGTTAAGTCAGTGATAACCAAGCTAAAATTTGTAGAGCCATAGAGGTTTATTGCAGAGTAAGGAACTGAGAGGGGCAGGTTGATCTCCTCAGTTGAGGGAAATAGATTAGATAGTTATGGATGGATGGGGTGTGTGGACTTGAGTTGGAGCATCATTTGGGTAGGGGGAAGAAGTATGTGAATGAGGGAGGAAATACAGAAAGATTAATGGTCCTTTGATGGGTAATATGGAAACCTAACACACAAAAAGCCTCCTAAAATGTATAAATATAAGAAGGTGATCTAAATGAAATTGCCAAACAGTGGGGAAGACAGAGATCCACCTGGACATTTCTAGTCATCAAGGAAGGCTTGCAGTACCAGGATTGGGTTACATCTAACTGAGTTTTTGGCCAAAAGGGGTTTCCTGGGAGTCCCCAAACTACCCATTCTGTTGCCAAGACTGTAGCTTACTCTCCACAAATTTATGGTGAAACCCCTTTGCTGAAGACAATACCTACACAACTCATTGAACATGAAGAAGTTGACACGGTACCTCCATAGAGCCTGTGCTAGTGTCTTTGGTATAAGAAGACACTGCAGTCTATCAAAGGAGAAACATAAACACCAAACCAACTGCAAATCCATGGATCTATAATTGTGTCCCGTTTGCAAGATATGCTAGTGCAGTGATGGTATAAAGTTTGTAGGAACAACCAATAAATATTTGATTTGACTTAAGCCCCAGTCATTGAGATGGAACACACACTGGATACCGCTTGAGTCACCAAGAATCTGAAATTAGATAGCCTAGGGACATAGGGTAAAAAAACAAACAAACAACAACAACAAAACAAAAATAAAAACAAAAACAAAACAATACTCTTCTAAAAAAAAAAGTAGCAATAAAATGACTCCTAATGACATTGTTCTATACACATAGATCAGTGTCTTGCTCAGCCATCATCAGAGAAGCTTCCTACTGTAGCAGATGGGAGCAAATATAAAGACCCATAGCCAGCGAGTGTGCAAAGAATAAGAGACCTTGGAACACTCAGCCCCAAATGGGATGTCTCCATCAAATCCCTTGAGGCTCACAGAACCTTTTGGAAGAAGGTGCAGAAAGATTCTAAGAGGCACAGGGGATGAAGGACTCCAAGAAAATAAAGCTCTCTAAATCGACATGATTGATGCACATATGAACTTAGAGAGACTAAGGCAGAGTAGACAGGGCTTGCGTGGGTGTGCAAAAGATGGGGCCTTAGAGCGGAAAGGAGAAGTAGATACATGCTCCCATTCCTAAAACAGAAGCAATCTCCAAAGCACAATCACTTGAAAATGAGTATTTAATTTCCTCCAAGGGAAATAACCTACTGTTAAGAATAGGCTGCATGCCCTGCAGTAGATGTCCAACAGAAAATGAACTAAGTGGCATCTTTGGACATTCCTTATCAGAGCTTTTTCTTTAAAAAACAATTTTATCTTACTGTTTTTTCTTTTATTTCTTCTCTCTTTTTACCTTACATATCCTTTGTGCATATATTATCACTTCAAATTTAGTGTCTTCATGGGATTCCTGTGTTTGTGAACCCATAGGTCTCTTTTTTGGACCCCATTTTGCTTTCTTTTTCTTCTGTTTGTTTTGTCCAATTTCAATGTGTTAGTTTTTGTTTTATCTTATACTGTATTTGATTACTATCCTTTAGAAGCCTGCTTGTTTCCAGGAGGGGAAGTGGGGATGAACTGGAGTACAGGGAGTGGACACCATTGTTGTATTTTAAAAACAGCCTCAAGGAGTCACACCACGAAACAGGGCCCATGTAGAAGGTTTATTGAGGGGAAGGGGAGAGAGAAAGGACAGAGAAGGGGGTCAGGGACCCATCCCTAGAGCTGAGGAAGGGAAAGAGAAAGGAAATACAAGGTGGGCAAGACTCGCCTTTTGATAAGGAAATGTAGGGAATGCGCCCAGGAGGTGCTTTTAGTGGCTGAAGCTGAGGTAT
This sequence comes from Peromyscus eremicus, assembly GCF_949786415.1. Lineage (NCBI taxonomy): Eukaryota > Metazoa > Chordata > Mammalia > Rodentia > Cricetidae > Peromyscus > Peromyscus eremicus. The sequence continues at coordinate 37,072,599 of NC_081439.1, forward strand.
ATCCTGTCAGGACCCTAAGGGAAGGCCAGTACAGATGCTTAAATGCTAACAACCATAATCAGGATATGTTATGTGAGAAAGAAATCTATTTTCAATAAAAGGAAAAGAAAAAAAAATAAAGAAGAGTAAGCAACCATACCATGTAATGAAGAGCTGCATTGATATTTTGTTTGTGATCTAACAAATAAAGCTTGCCTGAAGATCAGAGTACAGAGTACAGAGCTAAGCCACTTGTTAGCCATAGAGGCCAGGCAGTGGTGGCACACACCTTTAATCCCAGCACTTGAGAGGCAGAGGATCTCTGTGATTTCAAAGCCACCCTGATGCAGTCTAAAGGAGAAACAGAGCCAGGCAGTGGTGGCACACACCTTTGATCCCAGCACTTGTGATCTTATGCCTTTAATCCCAGCACTAGGATATTCCTGGAGACAGGAAGTGATATTGCTGGGTGGAGAAAGAAATATAAGGCATAAGGAGACAGGGGCTCACTCCCTTTTGAGTCTGAGGATTCCTAGAGGTAAGACATCTTTGGTGGCTGGCTACTCTGCTTCTCTGATCTTTCAGTTTTCACCCTGATATCTGATTCCTGGATTTATTATTAATACCAATTAGAATCCATGCTACGAAGATTCCCCAGTGGCATCCTCCAACTGTAAGAGGAGCAGTGTTAAAGAAATAGAGATGAAATTCCCAACAGGAACAGCCCTGTATGATCTGTTATTCTTTTTATCACTGAAGTGGTTTAAACAGAAAGAAAATGGGCCAGGTGGTGGTGGTGCATGCCTTTAATCCCAGCACTCGGGAGGCAGAGCCAGGTGGATTTCTGTGAGTTCGAGGCTACAGAGTGACTTCCTTTCTACACAGAGAAACCCTGTCAAAAAAAAAGAAAGAAAGAAAATGGAAAAGAAGAAAATAACCGCCCCCCCACCCCTGCCAAATCACTGGCATAGTTGTATGAGTGGACACAGAATGTAAAGGAAGGGTAAAATCAAGATCTTTGTATGTTCATCTCGGTGGTATAACTAAACAGAGGGTTCAGCATTGTCAAAGGAATATATTTACACTGTTAATGCCAGGCTTTCATTTACCCATGTATGGAAAAGGATGAAAAGAACAGCAGACCTTCTCTATCATTGTAATGGTGTGACTGGACAATAATGTGCATCTAGCAAACAAGAGGACCACAGAACGTTTGTTGTTATAGTGTAATTCTAATCAGGATATAAATAACACAAAGATGAAGAGCCCTGCTCCATCGCTGACATGTTATTCTTGTATGGGAGGTATGAATGGGACAAACAGGAATATTCTATCACTGTTATCATGTTTGTATTGGTATTTAATGTATATGACTATGGCAGTCAGGCAGGTGCTGTGATCAAGGTAATTATGAGTGAGTGTAAAGGCACCTAGCCATGTTCTCCTCTGCTTGGCTTAGCATGCCTGCCTCTCTGCTACTTGAGGAAAGCCCAGGGTGACATTGATACAGGCAATGCACACCCCTTGCAAGTCCCTAAGAATTATTGTGCCACTCTACAAAATTCTCAGAGAATTACAAGTGTGCTTTCAAGATAGTGTAATTTACAGTCACAGAGTCATAAACCATTTTACTTGCAATATACTGATTTGTTTTCCAAGGCATGAGGTGACCTGCTGGACATTGCTATAGTACTTAAATGGGAACCCAATTTTCCCAGCCTCCCAAAGCCTGCAGTGTGTTTGTCCCATAATATATAGTACTGCAAACTCTCAGAGCAGAAGCCCTAAATCTTCAGCCACTTGGAATTTTCTAGACTTATACTCTAGCATAATATTAAGTGGTTAATGTGAAACCTATTCAATAGCCCAAACCCAGTCCAGATTACAGTGATTAAAATTCATCATGACTGTGAAGATTTGTCAATTATAGATACAGAAGAAAAAAAGGGTAACAAAACAACCCTTGCCATGATAGCATTATATTGACAGTTTCTGGTGCCCTGGCCAGGAAATCAGTGGCTATGAGTTCCAAATGTTCTTACCTCTGGAAGAAATCACTGCAGATGACTTGCAAGACACTGGCAGAATGACTAGAGAAGCAGATATCATTTCTGGATGCTTCTCCTCTTCTGGGACAGAGGAGGTCACCTGAATTCAAGGTTTTGTACCTGATGTTGGCTAAAGCACCCAGTTCACCACAGATCTATCACCTTAGACAGCTAAACATAAAATAAGTGGAAAAGACAAGTCAAATTGGTCTTCACAGGTGTAAAGACTTGCATTTTCAATATACTTGATATGGTTGTATTAAGAAAGGAGAGGAAATACATATATAGGGGCAAAGAAGCCTTCAGTTGAGAAAGGATTCAGCAATGCCACTTTGGATATGTGTGTGCTTTATGTGCTCTTAGAATTCTCCATCATACAGAAAAGAATACACTGATATCTAGCCCATATTGCTCTCTCAAACTTGGAGACACACGTGCTGCATCTGCTAGGGGAACTTTTCAGTCTGACTCACAAGAGGCATTCTTCATCTGGTAGAGTATGAGCTCTTCCAGTTTGTTCTCCTAAGGGCAGACCATTTCATTCGGGAGAAGCTGCCTCTTCTGCAAATTCACTTCCCAGAGTGGTAATTTTCATTCCTTAGGCCTTCTCCTATTGAGAATTCTCTGTTACAATGGCACCTGCATCACACTCACCTAGCTGGAAACACTTTCCTTGAGCACAATGAAAGTGCTGTGTAAACTGCTGTGATTTGAGTTGGAGGCACTGAGGAATTTCTAATGGATAGTGGTTCAGTCATTCAGCCTGTACCATAACGGTTGACATAGATTCCTTGCTGTCGTCAGAGTCCCTTCCTGATTTTGCTAACCTTGCCTCTTCCTTGGGATCCAGAAACTGTTGAGTTAGTGTTTTTCATTGTTGGATACCTAAACCTTCATTATACAACTATGCTGAAATCCTCAGCTCTGTGATATTGCCATGTTCAATGACCTTACTAACAGCTGGGGGTTCTGGACTTGAAGTACTTGTGATTACAGATTATCAGTCATTACAACTTCCATCTCCAGTCTCTGGTAATCAGTCATGTCAAGATAGATAATTCTCTATTTTCAGTGTTTTTCAGTAATTTGTCACTTCTGACAACCATTTTGAACTTGAGCAAAAATCAGAACATGAAATGATAACAAGGAAAAGATGATCTTTTTGCTTTTCTACATTATCTAATGTTTTCCTTTTTAAGTGACTTTCATTTCATCTTCCCACAACACTGTCACTAGAGCATACAGTTCTATTACATCTATCTTAACATGACATATTCAGCACAGCTCCAGGGATCTAATGGTAAGGGAATGAAGAAAAGACAAACACAGAAAAGCTGGAATGGGGTAGCCTTGTCTTTTAGATAGAGAAGCCACGAAACCCCAGAAGTTCATACAGTTGAACAGAGAGGCAGGGTTATTGCATATACCTAAATCAAGGAAGCAGGTTTAGTTAATCTTGATAGGAGTGATCTCTGTAGGGGAGCAGTTTTTAGACCAAACACATCTTAGAAGAGAAATCTATGGAGGACATTTTTTATATGCTATTAATATCTGCGCTCATACCTCCCTTGCAGAAGGCTCTGTCATTCCTTTGAGCTTCACCCCAACCAGAAATTGCTCGGGAAGCTTTGTCATTTTCCATTGGGTATGAGGCTATGGAGTTATCTACATGGCCATGGTCATATCACTAACACATATTGACTTAAGACTTCACTCACTCAGGGCTTCCTCTACACTCCACATTATGCAACCAATACATAATAGGATGCAACCAACACATATTACATATGCAAAAAAATTACACTGCCAATATATTTTCAGAAGAGTATGGGTTTAAAAAGTGAAGCAATGAATATTGGGGGCCTATTGTTAATCTCAAAATTTCACAGGTTGAAGCATTTATCTAATTATTCTTTATCAATAAAAATTCAGGAGTCAGATATTGGGGTAAGAACCTGTATGATCAGAGAAGCTGCAGAGAAGCAACCAATGACCTCTTCTCTCTATCCTTCCTTAATCTAAAAGGGATCAAGAATCTTTCTAAGACCCACCATACTACTTCCTGTGTCCCTATATATGTCCTTGCTCAGCTAAAACCTCTATGGCTCATTTTGGTCAGCTAGTAGCTAGCTCCACCCTCTGATTCAAAGTAAACTTTATTGGCAGTCTTGGGTATGTCAGAATGTAATAAAAATATACCACAACACCAAGTAGCTTTTATTCATTTGCATATTAAGTCTACAAACATTTAATTGATTGATATTGGTACTTCACATTTATAGTCCATTTAAGAAATTTAAACTATAAGTAAGGAGTTAAACAACAAAGAATTCAGTGATTCCATTATAACAAATTAAGAAATTTGAGAAATAAAATCAGCAAAATATAAGACCCTCCATACTGTTCTGGAGAAATACCTGCGGCTGTTTGAATAAGGAATTTCCCTCATAGGATCATGTGTTTGAACACTTGCTTCCCAGTTGGTGACACTATTTGGATAAATTATAGAACCTTTAGGAGGTAGAGTCTTGTTGGAGGAAGTATGTGGTAGTTTGACTAAGAATGGCACCCATAATTTATACATTTGAATGCTTAGGGCAGCATTTCTCAACCTGTGAGTCACAATCCCTTTGGCGTTGAATGACCCTTTCACAGGGGTAACTTAGGACCATTGAAAAACACAAAAATTCTTGCATTATGATTCTTAACAGTAGGAAAATTACAGTTATGAAGTAGCAACGAAATAATTTTATGATTTGGGGTCACCACAACATGAGGAATTTTATTAAAGGGTCATGGAATTGGGAAGTCTTGTTGGTGTAGGTGTGGCCTTATTGTGAAAGGTGTGGCTTTGCTGGAGGAAATGTGTCAGTGAGGGTGAGCTTTGAGGTTTAAAGGCCCACACCAGGCCCAGTGCTGCCTGAGTATTTGGATATAGAACTCTCAAATACTTCTCCAGAACCATGTCTGTCTGCATTATACCATAGTTCCTACCATGATAATAATGGACTAAGCCTCTCAAACTGTACACAAGTCCCAATTAAACGCTTCTGTGGTCATGGTATCTCTTCAGATCAAGAGAGCACTAAGTCAAGACAAAGTACATCGGTGCAGTAGACTTTGAGGTTTTATTGCCTCACCACACATGCTTATCTTTTTCTCTTTGCTTTCTGTGTGTGGAGAAATATGTGATCAACCAGATTTCTGCTGCTGCGGCCATGCCTTCTCAGCCATTATGGATTCTATCCACCTGGAAGTATAAGACAAATTAAACCTCTCTCTCCTCTTAGTTGCTTATCAGAATACTTTGTCACAGCAACAGAAAAGTAACTAGTACAATAAAAAGTTCAGTGCTTGTTTGAGAAATAAAGCTAAAAACTTAACAAAATATAAGACCTTTGATATCGTATTGGGAAATCACCAGAACATTTTACAAATATGAGCAATAAGTCTAACGTTTTAAGCTAGAGATATAGATCAGTGTGGTTAAGTACTTACCTAGTATATTTCAGGACCTAGGTTTGATTCTCAGCACTGACAAAAAGGATTTTTTTTACATTATTCTTTCAAACATCTTGTGAAATTTATAGTATTGTCTATGGCTTAGAATTAAGAAATGTCACCTGCCTGCGATCAGCTATAATGCAAAACATTAAATTTTAACTTCCAAAATTAAACAACTCATGTGTTTTGAAGTTTGTACTGCTATGATGAAATCTTACATTACTCTCTTCTGTCCCAGCACATGAATCATTCCATTGTCAGCAGCATCCACACTGAGTATGCTACCTACCCATTTGTTACCTAGTAGCCATCTGTTATTTTGGGTATTTCTAGGATAGCATAGTGCATGTGTTCAAATATCCCTTGCTCTATGGAACAGTAGTGTCAAGGAATAAAAACAGTAATGATACTAATTTGGATATGCAAAAGAAAAGTTGAGGCGTGCCTATAACAGAAAAGGTGGAAATTCACCACTAAATAAGGAAAGGAACAAAGTTGTACATTGTGAAGTTTCTAACTTGCACATTATAATAGTTAGATAGAAAGACTATATTCACTTAATTTCTATTCTAAATATTTTATTATAATTGCTTTATGTATTATCTATTGTTAACACTTTATTCTGCATCGTTCATGAATTAAATATTACTATAGTCATCTACATAAAGAATAAAACATATACAGCCTGGTACTATGAACAATCTCAGACATCCACTTAGTATCTTAGAATACAAACCTTGTAGATATTCCAGGACAGAAGAGGGATAATACTGAATCACTCTACTTATGAATGCAATATCCACATTAAAATATAATATGCATATCATAATAATATATTATTAAATATGATTATAATTATACTAAAAACAGAGAAGTCTATGGTACTTGATTAAGACGTTTTTCTGACTTCATCCCAATGCAGAGTATAAGAATCCAGTCCAGGCTAGTTGAGGAATTTCTTCTACCAGGAGCAGTATGTTCACATTTCTTATATGATATATTATGCATAACTCTTGTCATCTGCCACAATGTTTTCTCTACTTAAACCTAAAGCTCATGTCAGTACCCTGAACATAAACATATTCGATCTCCTTTTACTGCTTTTCTGTAATATGGATCTCTTTTTCAGTATACCAATATTACTGATAAACAGTAAAAGGAGATCGAATATGTTAGAAAAAGCAACAAAATGATGCTTCAGAAATGCCAGATTTATGTTCAGTGTTGTGACATGAGCTTTAGAGAAAATATTGTGGCTAGTGACAAGAGCTATGCATAATTAATCCTTGTCAGAGTATGATCTGGGTGATCATTGTCTCAGTTCTAGTTCTATAAGATGATAGAAGAAATTTGATACCAGCCATTGAAGGGGTCAATCTGGTTCTTAAAAAATAATCATTACTAGCATCTACTCTTCTTGGAATTCCAGGTTACTGCTAGTTTAGGGAAGTTAATCTTTGCACCTTTAGCCCTCATATAAGTTAGGGAGATTTTTTTTTTTCATGAATGAACATACCTGTGCAAAGTCAAGCAGAATTCTGAACTAAAGAACATAGATATAAAATGAAAGTGGTGAGACAGTTGATTGGCTTGATCTGTTTGGGAGGCATCCAGGCAGTGGGACCGGGTCCTGTGCTCATTGCATATGTTGGCTGTTAGAAACCTGGGGCCTATACAGGGTCGCTTGGCTCGGCCTGGGAGGAGGGGACTGGACCTGCCTGGACTGAGTCTACCAGGTTGATCTCAGTCCGCAGGGGAGGCTTTGCCCTGGAGGAGGTGGGAATGGGGGTGGGCTGGGGGGACGGGGAGGGGAGCGGGAGGGGGGAGAACAAGGGAATCCATGGCTGATATGTAGAAATGAATTGTATTGCAAAATTAAAAAAAAAATGAAAGTGGTAATGCTTTAATTTGCTTTGTCTGCACAAGGAAAAAAAATCAATGCTTTTTGGCAAAAGTAGCTTCTAAGTGACTGTAATAGAAGTATCTGTTAAATAAAAGCAATAATGTAAAAACAAACAAACAAAATAAAGAAATCTATGGCATTTGATAAAGATGTTATTCTTACTTCATCCCTATTCAGAGTGTAAGAATCCTGTCCAGGCTACTTCAGGTTTCACAGATGAAGGAATTTCTTCTATCAGAGAAGGGTGTTCACATTTCTTATCCTCTCTTCATAAAACTGTTTCTAAAGATACAATTGAGGCAAGTGACACTGATGCACCGAGGCTCCCATTCAACATTCATACCTCATTTGTGTAACTAGGACTTCTTACATTAGGTAACATTGAGAAGACCAGAGGGAGGTTAATATCTCTTACTCTCATTTACAAGATTAATCTTGGGATATGAAGAGAAACAAGACAAGGGGAACTCGGGCTGTTTACCCCATTCCACTGACTTCTCAACTTTTAAGAGGTCTTGTCACTTTAAAATGCCTAAATAAAACAGGCCCATACAATGCCCCATGGCCCACGTGGGTGGAACAACAGCTATATGCCGTCCTGGTACTCTGCAGCCTGGGCAGGAGGGCAAGTGGGCACCACTACTATGAACAGGTATGCAGTAGAGAAATGAGAGAGAAGGAGAAGTGGGGTTCTTCTTGTTCTGCGGAGAGAAGCTGAACTGAAAATGTGAAGGTAGTAAGGGACAGGTTGATACAGATGGCCTATGCTGCCACATGAGGCCATGTGACACCTGGGCCTGTACTGCTGCTGAGGGCCATGGTGATATCTGGGTCCAAGGAGTGGCTGAGGGCCATCTCTGTGTCCATAGCCCTATTTCAGCTGAGGTCTATGTTCATATCTGTGGCCTGTGGTACCATTGAATGCCATACAGAGGCCCATGGTCTGGCCTGCCACCTGAGGACAGGTTGATGTCTGAGGGCCATGCTGCCACCTGAGCCATAGTAATCTGAGTGCCCTGTCCTGCCACTTGAGGTCATGGAGATATCCAGGCCAGCACTGTAGTCAAGGGTCATGTCTGTGGCCCACCTATAGCTGTGGTCTATGATGATGTCCCATGGCCCTTGTTCAACCAAAGTCGGTGCAGATTTCTACGGTCTGGTCTACCACCTGAGGACATATGGGTGTCCAAGGGCCACGCCGCAGGGACCAGACTGTTCTGAGTGGCCTATCCTGCCACCCAGGATCATGGCTATGTCTGAGCTGTGTCAGAGGATCATGTCTAGACCTGTGCTCCTACTGTAGCTGGGTTCTCTATTGATGTCTGTAGCCCAACAGAGGCCATGGGAGAGCTGGCCCCAGTGGTTTGGGGACTAGAGAACTGGTCCCACCCCTCACTGGCCATCTCAGCTGGAAAGCTCCTACCCCAGAACTGGCCCAGTGATGTGGGTGCAGGAAAATTGGCTTCAGTCTTTGTCAGTGCTGGGAAAACTGCTACCCCCACCCCCAGCTGCATCAACAGGAGAGCTGGCCCTGCATGTGAGAGAGCTAGACCAACCTCTTACCATGTGCTTGGGAAAGCTGGCCCTAGTGGCATGGGCACAGTAGAGATGGTCCTGACCTTCACCTGAGAGGGTGGTGCCTGTGGAAGTCTAGACTGACCAACTCAGACACCACCCAGGCCCACATCCAGGGCTTTGAGTTGGCCCATCTCAACATCTACCCACATCCAGGGCTTTGAGTTGGCCCATCTCAACATCTACCCCATTTGTCACCTGCTGGAGTATGTGAAGGGACTGGTCATGTGAGCCATAGTCAAAAGATCTCCTTGATTCAGGGCAACAGCAGAGTATCCAAGGTAAGTTTTGGTGAAGGTACAGTATTGATGATGTGCCAGAAACAAGAGGCCTTGACCCAGACCAACAACTCATGGAAATGAACATTTTCATGTAAAGTTATTTGGGTACAAGGTTATAATACATGTCATCCTAAAGCTCCCAAGGCCACAATGACAGAAGAATATATGATGGGGAGGCAGGAAAGATGGAAGAGTGAAATGTGTTTGTTGTTTTTCTTCTTTTTTCCTTTTTTTTGGGGGGTAGGATACAAAGGCAAAAGGCAGACATGGAATAAAGGGGTACATGATATGAAATTACCAAAGATTCAATTTTTTAAATTAATTTTAGAAAAGTTTCAAAGAAATATAAAAACTGACAATACAAGTTAGCATGTTAATGTGTATGAGGAAAATTTCACAAGCCCACCCCTAGATGAATAGCTATAGGAAATTAATGGCTCATGAGAGATGGATAATCAGTCTGCTTCAGAGATTAACTGCCTGATTATATATATCTCAACAGGCTCATGTCCTAACTTCTATAATAGCATCATAGTGAGAAAACTATACACACTCTAGGGATAACTGCAGTTTATAAAAGTGGGGATATATGAGTCAAATTTTACTCCGTGTTGAAATATTTAAGTACAAAGGATTTTAAAAATGGTGGAGAAAAGGATGGGGAAAGACCACTGGGATCTTCCTAGGAATATTCATTTCCTGTATAATGGGCCACAAATTTTACACGGGAGGGAGTTGGAGGGAAAAAAAGGGGGGGTATTATAAATATACTATGTGAAATATATATATATGAACTTATAAATTTTAAATCAAAAGGATATTTTTATTGTTCCCGTACCTGGCTCTAGTGACCTGCCTCTGAATTTTTATGCAGGTGGAGAGTAAACCATTGACTAATACCAGTATCACTCAATGTCTTCTCAAACCAACTGTCTTTATTTACAACACAGTACAGAGCAGCTCCAGCCAAAAGAAAGTTTCATTGAAAGATATTTGGGAGTAGACTTAATGACAAAAACTCAGTTGCAGGCAAGCTAGCTTGCAATGAAATAATCGGTGAAGAAAACAACTGGGATTGACTACCTAGAATGAGAGTACCTATCAAATATTGACCAATAGAAAACTACTGAAGACTAGTCACAATATTATTTGACTAGTAGGTAGAGGGGTTTATACCCTAGGCTTCCTTGAGAATAAAAGAGCAATCATCTGACAATTTGTAAGGTTTAACAGCCAAATATGCCTAGAAGACATGGAAGAGAAACATCTCAGCCCACATTCATCTTGCCTGTGTATACCCAAAGCTTTGCCTGTGTATACCCAAAGCTTTACCTGTGGAAAAGCAATATCAAAGATGTGAACAGAGGTTCTTTAAAAATGCTGAAATTTCTTTGAAGATTCTTAATGCTGGCATTAGACTTTTGTGAGTACAGAAGGCTGGAATGCTGCAGATTCAGAACCAAAATATCTAGGGTTATCTTTATGTTAATGGATGTGGTAGCAGAGACAGTGTTCCATGGTACTTAATGCAGCTGCCTAAGGAGTTCCAGATATGCTTTAAGGAACTCTGCTCATGCAAAGTCTGATTGATCCTTGGATTCACCACAAAAAAGCACTCCAGGGGCAGAAAGTAGAAGTAGAGTTAAATCTTACAAAAAGACATTTAAAACAGATTTATGCAGTGGGGTTAAAAGAAAGAGAGGGACTCAAGAAAAGAGTAGGATAAACCCAAGAGTTTGGTTGAGGGCTTCTCAAAGAAGAATTGTGATTGTCTTTACAGTAACCATAATATAATTTTTTAAAGTGACTTCTGAAGTTATCATCTCAAAGGCTTTTTTTTCCAAAAAGGATACCATGGGGTGATTCCTGATATATATTCAATCGTATTATGTTGAAAGATAAAACCCTTGGTCACAAGAGTTTCAGAAGAAGTTAAGATACATGAACCATAATCAAGGGCTGATTCTTGTTTAGAAAATTCCCATAAAGTATCTAGGGGAGGAGTATGGAATATTGGAGAGTCCTAAGTCTTAAACATGTTTAATTGCTATTTCACATTTAAAATATTTGTAAAAAGGAATACTAATTTATGTCAGCAATCTTTGGAGCAAATGTTGTTAATTGTGCTGGATTCAACAAGACTCATTTTTCATATCCCCTTACTTTTCCTTGTCTTGTTATCCCACATTAATTTGTCACTTCAATAGGTATTTATCATAATCCTGTCCATCTATCTGACATAACATCATCTTGATTACCAGGTAAAACCTTAACAAATGTAGCTATAAGTTTTCACTGACACAAGTTAAAAATGTTATGAGAAATCATTTGAAACTTATAACCAGAGACTTCAACACTTTGATAAAACCCTGATGTCTCCACTAATGTATTTGGTAAATGCATGGATTTATGACATTTTTATTTTGTTTTTGTTTGTCTGTTTGTCTGGTTCTGTGATTACAAAACAACAAAACCCACCACCAAACAATAATACAAACATCATGCAATAATTTCCAAAGTGTAGTATTTCATTCCATGTAACCTGAACCCATGGGTCCAGAGAAATGATCACTCACATTTTGCTCAGAATGAATGACCCCTTTTTATCTCTGGAATTCAGTATTGTGTCCTTGTGAATATAATATTAGAATGTATCAGCCTTCCAGGCCACAATATAAGCTGCCTTTCCCCTTTCACAGATATCAAAAGGCTATTGATACATTCTAGGTGAGTCCCTAGCTAAAAGACTCCCAGTTGCTAGAATCTCTCATCTGGGGAAGTGATTTCATATTGAAGAAGGTGTTTTAGGTACTTTTCTATTGCTGTGATAAAATACTATAACCAAAATGCAATTCAAGTAAGAATTTATTGTGGTTTATAGTTCCAGAGGGATAGAGTATCATGGTGTGAAAAGAATAACATGGTAACAGGAACAAGAAGCTGAGGGATCATATTTGATCCACTCACAGAAAATAAATAGACAGAACAGAAAGTGGGATTTGTTTATTAACCCCAATAGCCTGACTTCAGTGACATACTTCCTAACAAGGCTCAATCTCCTAAATACCTATAACTTGCCCAAACAGCACTACCAACTGGCAAACTGTTCAAATGCATTGGCCTATAGTGGAAATCTCATTGAAACTGCCAGAGGATATTGGAGATAAAATATACTGTTCACCACTCCTTTCTCAGCTTGGGAATCAGAGGATCTGGAAAGAAGCTTATACTAGAAAATCTCCCTGCAAACTATGTCCAAGACAACCTGGTTTGTCATCGTATATCCTGTCTAGAACTTTTTATAAGTTCATAGCAAGTAGAAGCCTCAAAGCTTGTTTACCTTGTCTCTAGTCAGTTATTCCTCCCCTTTAAAAAGTATATAAAAGTTAAGGATTTTCTTTGTTTTACCAGTTGTATTTCTTACATTAGCTTTTCCCATTCTATTTTAGAATATTTAAGTCTGGAGAGATGACTCAGGTGTTAAGTGGAATTATTGCTCTGGCTGAGGACTAAGTTTCAGTACCAAGAACCTACATGGTGATTCACAACCATCTGTAACTCCAGTTCCAGAAGATCTGATGCTCTTTTAGCCTCTATAGGACCAGGCACACACATGGTATACATGCATATATGTCAGGTAAAACACTTATACCTGTAAAATAAAAATAAATAAATCTTTTAAAAAAGAATGTTTCACTTGAAAGCTACACCAGCATTTCTCTAACAAAGCTGAAATGAATTTTTCATTATCATCTAAAACAATTATGTAATTATAAAAGATAAAATAAATATCTTTGTTCTCTTTTATTCTCTCAATATATTTAAATTTATTATAAATGCATACAATACATGGCTGGAGTAAAACATACAGATACATACAAATTTTGGCAAACAATATTTCCAGTAACAGGTAAAGTACTATAGTGGTGGGACCATGGAGGCAGTGGCTGCTGCTGCAAGTTGCTGGCTTCTTCTCATCGTGTTGGTGACTGTGGTGATTCTGTTACTTGGGACTAAAGGCTTACTCCTGTTGGTTCAGAGAAGAATTGCCAGGACCATCATCTTATAAGAAAGCATTGGCAAAGGTCAGTTTGGAAAAGTTTGGCAAGACAAATGGTAGGGAGAAATTGCTATGAAGATATTCTCTTCTATGGAAGAAAGTTCATGGTTCTGAGAGACAGACATTTATCGGACTGTGATTGCTCCAAACCATAGAGGAGGCACAAAAAAAAGTCTGCAGGGAACCATGACCATGCCTAACAGCGACTTTGAAATATTCAAAAAGAATGACAGGAGCCCACAATGACGATTTCACATGGACTATGGTAAAGCCATTAAGTTGATTAACACCACGGAAAGATCCACTTTGAACTACAAACTACTCAGGACAATTTTGAGATGGCTGTTTGAGATGATCCAGCCTGACAGACTACTTGAACAAGGACTTGAAACAAGCCCTGCAATTTCTCATTATGCAGTGACTGGACAAATGATACAGAACTTGACAATTAACCCCAAAATTTTCTTTTCAGGATTCCCTAAAGAAAGCAGGAAATAATTTTAAGAAAACAACACCCACATTCCCAAGAGGTGTGTGGGGGGGTAGTTTTTTTGGTTGTTCAATGACTTATGGGTAATTGTCAATGTTTATGATGGTTGGTTACAAGTTGTTAATTGTTAATGGTCAGAAAAAAAAGCTGAACAAGGAGATTAGATTCAGAGTTTTTGTTTAAAAAAAGAAAAAAGAGAATGTAGATATGAGGTAGATCATTGACTGTATGTACTCTGAGAAAAAAGATAAAGAAATAATAGGAGAAATGGGTAGATCACTGAATCTACTCTAAAAAGAAAAAGGGGAAGATATAAAAATGACAAAAGGTAGATTACTGAATCTATTATGAAAAGAAAAAATACTCTTAAAAAGGAACTACTTGTTTTAAATAGGATAAATAATGAAAAATTTTTGTCTGAGTTTATCAAATGTTACTGGACTGGACATTGTTAATATATATAATGGAGTTTTTTGTCTGAATCTGTCAAATGTTAATGGACTAGACATTGTTAATATAATTATTGACTGTATATATTGTATATGCTTATTGGATAGTTTTTCTTGTATTAGTCATAAGCTTTTTTTAATTTTAGACAAAAAAAGGGGAAATGTGGTGGTATTGTTTTCCCCAAAATATTGTGCACGCTAATAAACTCATCTGGGGTCAAAGAACAGAACAGCCACTAGACAGAGAGGCTAGAAAATGGTGGCACTCACACCTTTAATCCTAGCATTCCAGAGACAGAAATCTGTCTCAATCTCTGTGAGTTCAAGGCCACATTGGAAACAGCCAGGCATGGTGACTCACGCCTTTAATCCCAAGAAGTGAGCTTTTAATCCCAGCGAGTGATGGTAGAAAGCAGAAAGGGATATAAGGCGTAAGGACCAGAAACTAGAATCTTTTGGCTGGTTAAGCTTTTAGGCTTTTAGAGTAGCAGTTCAGTTGAGGTCCATTTGGATGAGAACTTAGTAGCTTCTAGTCTGAGGAAACAAGATCAGCTGGGGAAGTGGCAAGGTGAGGTAGCTGTGGCTTGTTCTGCTTCTCTGATCTTCCAGCATTCACCCCAATACCTGGCTCCAGGTTTGATTTTATTAATAAGACCTTTAAGATTCATGCTACAAAAGACCAAACCTAAGAATAATAGGAAGAGAAGAAGATACCCAGTTCAAAGGCCAAGGAAATTTATTCAACAAAATAATAGAAGAAAGCTTTCCTAACATAAAGAAGGAGTTACCTATAAAGGTACAAAGAGCTTACAGAACACCAAATAGATTTGACTAGAAAAGAAAGTTCCTCCTTACCACATGATAATCAAAACACTAAACATACAGAACAAAGAAAAATTATTAAAGTTGTGGTGATATTGTGTCCCCCAATATATTGTGTACTCTAATAAACTTATCTGGGATCAGAGAACAGAACAGCTGCTAGATAGACATAGAGGCCAGGAAATTGTGGCACACATGCCTTTAATCCTAGCATTCCAGGGGCAGAGATCCATCTGGATCTCTGAGTTCAAAGCCACACTAGAAACAGCCAGTCATGATGACTCATGCCTTTAATCCCAGGAAGTGATGGCATGAAGCAGAAAGGTAATAAAGTGTGAGGACCAGGAACTAGAGCTTTTTTAAGCTTTTAGGCTTTGAGCAGCAGTTCAGCTGAGATCTATTTAGGTGAGGACTCAGAGGCTTTTAGTCTTAGGAAACAAGGTCAACAGAGAAATTGGCGAAGTGAGGTTGGCTGTGACTTGTTCTGTTTCTCTGATCTTTCAGCATTCACCCCAATATCTGGCTCCAGGTTTGTTTTCAGTAATAAGACCTTTTAAGATTCATGTTACAAAAAGCTTAAAGGAAAAAGGCCAAGTAGCATATAAAGGCAGATCTACCTGAATCACATCCTACTTCTAAATGGAGAATGGAAAAGTCAAAAAGGCCCAGATAGATGTCATGAAGACTGTAAAATACATGGTAGCCCAGACTACTATACCCAGCAATGCTTTCAATCACCATATATAGAGAAAACAAAATATTCCATGAGAAAGTCAAATTTAAACAGTATCTATCCACAAGTCTAGCAATACAGAAGTATCTAGAAGGAAAATTCCAACCTAAGGAGGACAACTACATCCATGAAAACACAGGAAATGAATAATCTCACACCAGAAAAATAAAAAGATGGGAAACACACATATACACGTACACAAACACACTATCACCTCCACAACCAAAACCAACAAAATAACTGGAATTAACAATCATGGGTTATTAATATCTTTCACTGTCAATGGACTCAATTTTCCAATAAAAAGATACAGGATAACAGAATGGGTGTGAAAATAGGATCCATCCTTCTACTGCCTACAAGAAACATACCTCAACTTCAAAGACAGACATTACCACAGGGTAAAGGGTTGGACAAAGATTTTCCAAACAAATGGGCCCAAGAAACAAGCTGTTATAGTTATTCTAATATCTATCAAAATAGACTTCCAACCAAAATTAATCAAAAGAGAAATGGAAAGACACTTTATATTCATCAAAGAAAAAATCCACCAAGATGACATTTTAATTCTTAATATCTATGCCCCCCAAACAAGAGTACCCATGTTTGTAAAGAAAACACTACTAAGCTTAAATCATACATTGACCTTCACACATTGATAATGGGAGACTTCAGTACCCCACTCTCACCAATGGATAGATCATCCAGACAAAAAGTAAACAGAGAAATACTGGAGTTAAAGATATTATGAACCAAATGAATCTAACAAATATCTACAGAACATATCATCCAAACACAAAAGTATGCACTTTCTTCTTCACACCTCATGGAATATTATCCAAAATTGCCCACGTATTTGGTCACAAACCAAGTGTTAACACACACAAGAAAATTGAAATAACTGCCTGCATCATATCAGAACACCATGGATTAAAACTGGCTTTCAACAACACCAGAAACAACAGAAGGCCCACAAATGCATGGAAACTTAATAACTCTCTATTGAATGGCTTCTGTGTCAAGGAAGAAATAAGAAAGAAATTAAAGATTTCCAAGAATTCAATGAAAATGAATTCACAACATACCCAAAGTTATGTGACTAACGGGAGACATATCACTAGTAATCCATGGGGCAAAGTAATTTATTATTAGAGAAAGAAACTCATGATACAGAACAGAGGAATTATTGTAGAATCCTGAAAGGTGAGGCACAGTCCCATGCTGCTTTTCCACCTGAGATTGTCCCAGCATCCAAGTCCCATGAGGAAGCAAAGAGAGTAACGTATGTGCATCCCAGGTCTTAAGGGTCCTGAGTGGCCATGCCCTCAGTTACCTGCTACCTCACTAGGGGCAGTACTTCAAGGTCATAGCTAGAACAGCTACCCACTACATGGGACACACTCAAAGTAGTGCTAAGAGGAAAGTTCATAGCGTTAAGTACCTTCAGAAAGAATTTTGGAGAGATCTCATGATAGCAACTTAACAAACACTGAAAGCTATAAAAAAAAAAAAAAGCAAATGCACCCAAAAGGAGTATATGGCAGGAAATAATTAAACTGAGGGCTGAAATCAATAAAGTTGAAATACAGAGAACAATACAAAGAACCAATAAAACAAAGAGTTATTTCTTTGATAAAATCAGTATGATAGACAAACTCGTATCCAAACTAACTAAAAGGAATATAGGGAATCTCTAAATCAACAAAAGCAGAAACAAAGGGGGGGGTGGCTTTAGAACAGAGACCAAGGAAATACAAAGAATCTTTAAGTCATACTTCAAAACCCTGTACTCCAAAAAAATTAGAAAATCTAAAATAAATGGATAAATTTCTTGATAGATATTACCTATAAAACTTAAAGATTGAGTAAAAAACAAAAATATACCTATAACCACCAGGAAAGTAAAATAAAATCAGTCATTAAAATTCTCCCAATCAAAAAAGCCCAAAGCAGAGGTTTTAGAGTAGTCTACTAGACTTTCTTTTTTTCTTTTTTCTTTTTTCCTTGAGACAGTGTTTCTCTGAGTAGTTTTGGTGCCTGTCCTGGATCTTGCCCTGTAGACCAGGCTGGCCTTGAACTCACAGAGATTCGACTGGCTCTGCTTCCTGAGTGCTGGGATTTAAGGCATGTGCCACCACCGCCCAGCTTAGACTTTTAAAGAAGAGATAATATCTATACTCCTCAAACAATTCCACAAAATAGAACAGGAGAAATATGAAATTCTATCTATGAGGCCACAGACACCCTGATATTCAAATCACACAAAGACTCAACAAAAAAGAGTATTAGAGACCAATTTTCCTCATGAACATTGATGTAAAAATACCAAAAAAAAACCCTCACAAACTGAATCCAAGAACACATCAAAAAGATCATCCACTATGATCAAGTAGGCTTCATCCCAGAGATACTGTGATGATTCAACACATGAAAATATGTCAGTGTGATACACCATATAAACAAACTGAAAGAAAATGACATGATCATCTCATTAGATGCTGAAAAAACCCTTTGACAATTCCAATGCCCCTTCATGAAAAATTCTTGGATACATCAGGGATACAAAGGACATAATTATACATACTAAATGCAATTTAGAGCAAACCTATAGCCAACATCCAATTAAATGGAGAGAAACTCAAAGAAATTCCACTGAAATCAGGAACAAGACAAGGCTGTCCACTCTCTCCTTATCTATTCAATAAAGTACTTGATGTTCTAGCTAGAGCAATAAAACAATTAACAGACATCAAGGGGATCATAATTGGGAAGGAAGAAGTTAAAGTATCACTACTTACAGATGATATGATAGGATACAGTGACTCCAAAAATTCTACCAAGGAACTCCTTCAGCTGTCAAACATCTCTGGGGAAGTGGCTGGACACAAAATTAAATAAAAAGATCAACAGTCCTCCTATCTACAACTGATAAATGGGCAGATAAAGTAATAGCCCCAAATAATGATATTTATCTTGGGGTAATTCTAACCAAGCAAGTGAAAGACCTGTAGAAAAGAACTTCATATCTTTGAAGAAAGTCATTGGAGAAGATACCAGAAGATAGAAACATCTCCCATGCTCATGGATTGATAGGATTAACCTAATAAAGTTGGCTATTTACTCAAAAGCAATCTAAACATTGATTGCAATCCCCTTTAAAGTGCAACCACAATTATTTACAGACCATGAAAGAATAATACTCAACTTCATATGGCAAAACAAAAAACCCAGGGTAGATAAAAGAATCCTGTACAATAAAAGAACTTTCAGAGGTATCACTGTCCCTGATTTCCAGCTCTACTCCTGAGCTATAGTAATAAGAACCACATGTTTTTGGGAAAAAACAGACAGGTGCAACAAGGGAATCAAATTGAAGATCTAATTATAAATCTACAAACTTATGGAAACCTGATTTTTTTTTTTTTTTTTTGGTTTTTCGAGACAGGGTTTCTCTGTGTAGTTTTCTTTGCGCCTTTTCTGGGACTCACTCTGTAGTCCAGGCTGGCCTCAAACTCACAGAGATCTGCCTGCCTCTGCCTCCTGAGTGCTGGGATTAAAGGCATGCGCCACCACCGCCCGGCTTGGAAACCTGATTTTTGACAGAGAAGCCAAAATTCTACAATGGAAGAGGGAAAACATCTTCAACAAATGGTGCAGGCATAACTGGATGTCTGTATGTAGAAGAATGCAAATAGATCCATATCTATCACCCTGAAAAACACCAAAGTAGAAATGGATCAAAGACCTCAACATTAATCCAGATATACTGAATCTGATAGAAGAGAGAGTGGGAAATAGCCTTGACCACATTAACACATTAGCACAGTAGATAACTTCCTGAAAAGAACATCAATAGTGCCCACACTAAGTTTGAAAATTAATAACAGGGAACTCATGAAACTGAAATGCATCTGTATGGCAAAGGACAATGTTAATAGGACAAAATGGCAGTCTACAGAATGAGAAAAGATCTTCACTAACCCTACATAGTCTGAGAAAGATCTGATTTCTAATATATATAAAGAAATCAAGAAACTAGACATCAAGAAACCAAACTATCCAGTTAAAACAGGGTACCGATATAAACAGAGAATTCTCAACAGAAAAACCTCAAATGGCTGAGAAACACTTAGAGAAATGTTCAACATCCTTAGCCATCAGAGAAATGCAAATCAAAACAACTCTGAGATCCCATCTTACACATGTCAGAATGGCTAAGATCAAAAAGAAAAGTGACAGCTCATGCTGGACAGGATGTGGAAAATGAGAAACATTCCTTCATTGCCTGTGAGAGTGCAAAATTGTACAGCCACTTTGCAAATCAATATGGAGGTTTCTCAAAAAAAATAGGGAATATATCTGTATTTGGTTTTTAGTCTTTGATGGCCCACAACTCAGCTCCCAAATAAATACATGGAGACTTATTCTTATTTATGAATGCCTGGTCTTAGCTTGGCTTGTTACTTACCAGCTTTTCTAACTTAAATTATCCTGCTTCTCTTTAACTACATTTTGCCTCTGGACTTCCTACCATTTTTTATTCTATATATCTTTCTTTCCTTCGTATTCCATGGCTGACTGTAATGCTGTGTGTCTGTGTGGCTGACTCCTGGCATCCTCCTTTCCTTCTCCTTTTTCTTGATCCTCATTCTCTTCCCTAGATTTCTTCTCCTGTTTATTCTCTCTGCCTGCCAGCCCCACCTATTTCTCTCTCCTACCTAGCTATTGGGTGTTCAGCTCTTTATTAGACCAATCAGGTGTTTTAGGCAGGCAAAGTAACACAGCTTTGCAGAGTTAAACACGTGCAACCTAAAATAATGCAACACATCTTTGCATCATTAAACAAATATTCCACAGCATAAACAAATATAATGTATCTTAAACTAATATTCCACAACATTTCTGTCTTTTTGTCTAATTAAAGGGAAAGAGTTTTAACTGAAACATCATAAGACAATATACAATAAGAACATTTCTCAAGTAAGGACATTCACAATGTCCAGTCCATTTGTGTCTGGCAAATTTAGAGAAAATATTCCAATATCTATCCTATCTAGTGAGTCCAAAGTTATATACCTAATTTATTTTCTATCATAACTAAGGAAAATTGCAACTATAACTATCTCATCTTCAACTCCATCAAAGACCCTAGAAGGATGTAATATTACCTAACAACAGAGACATCCTGCTGCCTAGATAGTCACCCAACACTCCTGTGTAATGTTGGGTATCCATCTTCAGCTTACAGGTCTATAATATCTGGAAGACTTTTCAGTGAAACAGGAAATTTGAAGAAGTCTCCCTCCTTGTATTGGCAAAGTTCTTCAGTTGCTTTCCTCTGTCTCCTGCAGAATATCTGGCAGACTCTTCTGTGAAGTGAGAATCTCAAAGGACTGCACTTTCCTGTATTGGCAAAGTTCAACAGTATTTTCCCTGTGTCCTGCTTGTACAGTCTGTAGAGCATACTGTCAGCAGTTAAGGCAAGGGCAGTTTTTTTTTTTTGGCCCAAATGGCTAGTCTTGCCAAATCGAAAGCAAACTCAGTATGGAGTTTCTTTGATGCACACCATCCTTTTATGAAGTAAATTGGTGTGGCTAGGAACAGATGTGTCTCATTGTCTTGAAAAACCTTAGGTTATTAAACATCTTAAATGCAATATTCTGTAGGTCTTTGAAGTGTTTGAAAATCATCTGTCTAAAACATACCCATGTAACATTGAAAACATACCTAATGTGGCTACAAGTTTGATTATTATAGATTAACTACTAACCTCATTTCTTGATAATACATTGCATTTTTAAATGAGCTGCATAAGCACAATACCCGAAACAAGAGTAGAAACTTATATACAGTATAACAAAAATAACTTTAAACTTGTATCAATATACCAAAATCCATGCCAATACAAAAATATCCAAGATTAATAGTTGTCTTTTTATCCTATATTTCCGTATTTCCCTAAATAATAACAACATCCATAACCCACCAAATAATCAAAAACCATCTACATCCGACTTTTTGGCAGTTGGGCGTTGTGTTCTCTAGACTGCTTCCTGTTGTCTGTGGACAAAGCCATTATTTGAGGGAACCTGAGAAAAATTAAAATAATGGTCAAGTCCTAGGAAAACCTTTTATAACGTATGTTGTCCAGTTTCTGTGTAATAGGAAAGCATAAGCCTTATCTGCAGTCTTGGCTAGAGTAATATCTGGGGCTTGACCATTTCAGCCAGTAGCCTTGAAGCTGTTTTGGATGGAGAACTCTGAGGAAACTGCAACAGCGGCACTCTGAAAGGCTGGATCACCGGGCTATCCATTTTCATTGGTGTCTGGTCATCATGTTCTGAAAACACGCAAACTTTCAAAGGCAACATACATATCTGCATTAATACAAGTGTGGACTGTGCATTGTACATAAGCCAGCCAAAGGTGATTTTTTTATATATATTTGAGAAAGTAAAATATATGTCACCTGTCTTGTAGTTTTTCTAGGTTTATTTCTTTTTATCTGTAGCCAAGATTTTTAGGGGGTCTTTTCTGATCAAACCTGATCTGTATTAACCATGAATAAATCCACAGCCTTTCATTTCCTGTAGAAACAAAACATAATTTCTTCCCCAAAGTAAAGCATTTTTCACCTCCATTTTAAAGTTAAGACTTTATTATATTCTTAAAATATCTAGGCTGGTTTATTTCTGCAGTCCCCCTTTCAATCCCATGTCTCTCAGCTGTTGTTTGCTTATTAGCAATAAAAAATTCAAATACAACACAATAACATACACGGTCCAGACTCCCTATTCATTTCCCATCTCTATGTAGCTTGTTCTTTTTTTTATTACTTTACTTCTTTCTTCAAAGACTTTATTATTTTTAAACTATTTTAATTTTCTATGACTTTTTTCTTTTCTTTCTTAAGCCTATGCACATTTTTAAGCACACTGAAACTGTTTAGAGTTTTTTGTTTCATGTGGACCTCTTTTACTGCATATCTTTTAGCCATTTTTGACCATGTGAGCAAATGTTAAACTGCTAAGCCACAGCTGGGTTCTCTGCTGGCTCTAGCAGCTGGCTATGCCCCCTTCTCTAGTCTGTGAAAGCTAAGCCTTAAGCTTGATGCCTAGTCTGGTGGTGCATTTGACCAGCAACTGCAATCAACCTTCCTAGTTCTAGGAAGCCAGTCCATGTACTGCCACAGACGTTTTTACTTAGCTTGCTGTTTCTGTTTAATACTGTATGCTGGACAACAGCACCTCTTAAAGGAGCTGTGTCCTTTTTCTTTTTTCTTTTCTCTTTTTTCCAGCTTTCTCATGCCTTAAGTGGATATTTGAGCCTTACATTGGTATGCCACAATGTAGTTTTTGTTTTTTTTAATCTTGGGGAGCCTGCAACCCAGATCCAAATAAATATATGGAGACTTATTCTTACTTTTGACTTCCCGGCCTTAGCTTGTCTTGTTTTTTGACAGCTTTTCTAACTTAAATTATCCTGTTTCTCTTTAACTACATTTTGCCTCTGGACTTTTTACCTTTCTTTATTCTATATATCTTTCTTTCCTTCTTACTCCATGGCTGGCTGTATGGCTGGGTGACTGACCCCTGGCATCCTCCTCTCCTTCTCCTTTTTCTTGATCCTCACTCTCTTCCATAGATTTCTACTATTTATTCTCTCTGCCCACCAGCCCCTTCTGTTTCTCTCTGCTGCCTAGCTATTACCCATTCAGATCTTTATTATACCAATCAGCTGTTTTAGGCAGGCAAAGTAACAGAGCTTTACAGAGTTAAACAAATGGAACATCATTAAACAAATATTCCACTGCATAAATGAATGTGACACATCTTAAACTAATATTCCACAACATAGATCTACCTCAACACCTTGCTATACCATTCTTGTGCATATACCAAAGGATATTTCATCATACCACAAAGACTCTTGCTCAGCTATATTCATAGCAAATTTATTCATCGTAGCCAGAAACTGGAAATAACCAAGATGTTCCTCAATCGATGAATGGATAAGAAAATGGGGCACATTTACACAATAGAGGATTACTCAGCTGTTAAAAACAATGACATCCAAAATTTTCAGGCAAATGGATGGAACTGAAAAAAAATCCCCCTGAGTGAGGTAACCCACACTCAGAAAGACAAACATTGTTTGTACTCACTTATGAGTAGATATTTGCTCTAAAGTAAAGGATAATCATGCTACATTCCACTGACCCAGAGAGGCTAGGTAACAAGGAGGGCTCAAGTGAGATGCTTATATCTCCCTGGGAAGGGAAAACAGCATAGATTTTGTGGGGAGACTGGGGATGGGTGTGGATGGGAACATGAGGGATCAGGTGAGGATGGTGAAGGAAGACAGTATTGAAAGAGAGGATTGGAAAAGTGGGGGCATTTTGGGGTAAGGTAGAAAGGTAGTGTAAAGGAAACTCCCAGAAATCTACAAGGATGACCCCAGCTAAAACTCCTAGCAGTAGATAATATGTAGTCTGGACTGGCCATCTTCTCTGACCAGGAAAGACTTCCAGTGGAGGGATTGGGGTACCAACCCAGTCACTTAACCTTTAACCTACAGTCTGCCCTACCAAAGGAATGTGCTGGTGTAAGGGTTGTACAGAGATTTTGGGAGTGGAAAATCAATGATTACTTGTCCAGCCTGAGACCCGTGTCACAAGAGCCCACCCTTGACACTGCTTGGAACACCAGGCCCCAGAGGTTGGATGGCCCAGAGACCTAGGGTAGACCCAAATAAGACTGGGCAGAAAAAAAGGCAATGTAATAATTCATAAGGATATTATGCTACACTCATAGATTGGTGCCTAGTTCAACTATCGTCAGAGAGGCTTCATCCAGCAAATGATGGAAACAGATGCAGAAACACCCAGCCAAACATTATATGGTCCTTGAGGAATCCTGTGAAAGAAGAGTAGGAAGGACAGTAGCCAGAGGGGTCAACAATACCCCAAGAAAACCCACAGAATCAACTAATCTGGGTTCATAGGGGCTCAGAGACTGAACTGACAACCAGAGAGCCTCCATGTGACTCATCTAGGCCTTCTGCATATCGGTTACAGTTGTGTATTTTAGAAATCTGGTGGAACTCCTAATAGTGGGAGTAGAGGCTATTTCTGACTTTTGCTAGTTTGAATAAGCAAGCTGAGTAAGCCATGAGAAGCAAGCCAGTAAGCAGCATCCCCACATGGCTTCTGCATCAACTCCTGCCCCCAAGATCCTATCCTGTTTGAATTTCTGTCCTGACTTCCTTCAACAATGAACAGCAATATAGAAATACAAGCCAAATAAACCCTTTCCTCCACATCTTGCTTTTTGGTCATGGTGTTTCATTGGAGCAACAGAAACCCTAAGATAATAGTGTTGAACTTTATACGGATAGCTTCTTTAAAGTATATCATGAACTTTTCCATAATTCACCCTCATCCTATTCTGTCCTCTAGTCTTCTCTCCATATTTTCCCTTTTTTCTAGTATCAATTCCCATAGTCTCCATATGTTTGTGGTTTCATGTATTTGTGCATATGTAGCTGCAAGGTTTAGAAAAGTATAGTTTTAGAACACACAAATGACAGAAAATATGGAGAATGGTTTTTTATTTTATTTTATATTCCAACCTCAGTTTTCCCTCTTTCCTCTCCTCCTAGGCCCTACCTATACACCTCCCCTCTGCTCCCTACTCATCTACTCTTCCTCATATCTAGTTTCAATTCAGAAAAAAGGCAGGACTCACATGGATCTCAACAAAACATGGCATATCAAGTGATAGTAAGACAAAGCATCTCCCCTCATATTAAGGTTGGACAAGGCAACCAAGTATGAGAAAGAGGGTCTGAGCCCCTATGAGGTCAGGATAGTTGATTCTATGGATTTTCTTGTAGGACCCAGGATCATCAGCCCAGGGAAGCACCACCCACAATGGGATCATCCCATTGATCACTAATTGAGAAAATGCCTTACAACTGAATCTCATGGAGGCATTTCCTCAACTGAGGCTCCTTGCTCTCTGATTACTCAAACTTGTGTCTTGTTGACACAGAAAACCAGCCAGTACAATGTACAATGAATATTTGACAATGAAAACTGTCTTGAGAAATGAATCAGCAATGCATCTAGATCAAATCATTTGCTTTTAAATCTCATATCTGCCTCTTTTTGATCATAATAAAAATGTGAAAATTACTTGTGCATATGTAGCTGCAAGGTTTAGAATACTCAGTATGCTCATCTATAAAATGGAAACAATAGTATATGCCATCAAAAGACTGAGATTGTTTCAAAAAATAATAAGGTATCATATTTCACAAACTATTAAAATTCATATTCATTTCATTTGCACTAATTGCTTTCTCATTTCTTTATTTATGTTCTTTTTTACCCTAGTTTTTCCTTTTTGTTGTTTTTTGTTTTTGAGAGAGTACCTCTCAGTAGTCTAGAATTTACTATGTAGTTAGGCTGGCCTTTACCTCATGTGAATACTCCTGTTTCAGCTTCCTGTTGCTAGGATTACAGGCATTCCCTGCTATACTTGGCATTCTCAACTACCTAGATATCATCAAGACAATGGAGAGACTAAGGATGAATATTTTTCAAATACTTTCTGTAATGCAAATATCAAGTTATTGGTTAATATTTTGAGTAACAGAGATAAGATATTCAAATTCAAAATGATTATTTACTGTTAAAAATAATACATAGGCTTTCTTACATATACAACATCCTATTTATTTTTTCATCTTTTTCACTATTGAAATGTTTTTCTCTGGACCTGTAACAGTGGATACTGTCACCTGGGTTTAACCAAAGAATCAGATATACAGCACAGTACGAAAAGAATGGTTCACATTGTCTGCATATGTAGCTGTGTTCTTATCTGATTCAGGGACTAGACTTACTTCAAAAAGTATAAGTCTTCTAGCTTTCATATTAAATATTTTTCTCTCTGTTCAATTTTTCTGTAGATCAAAGTTTCCATTATGGAAGTAAAAATGCTGCTTAAATCCATTATTGTTTTTAGAGCTACAATTTTGTTTATTAACAAAAACCCCTCTTCCTCAAGAGTTACATGAGGTTCTGCAGAGAATTTTGATTTTCTTAGCTAAATCACTATTGGCCCAACTCTGACCCTACTGCTGTACATGCACACACAAGAGCACTTTTACATTAATAGGAACACACTTGTCTTAAAGAAAGAGTGGTAAAACTCATGGGCTTAGAGCTATTATTCTAAAGTGGTTTTCCCCACAGAAATCCTCTCTACTTATTCAATAAGTGGGATAATCTTGAGTAAATTTTTCTACCACTCCTTGGCCTTTGATATTCTAACTTTTCATAGTTACATTCCTTATGCTTCACGCTCTGATTTGCTTCACTAGGCAAAGTCACTGTGTCTCATCAATTAACACCGGTTCCAAAATCTGCAGCTGTGAGTTTCTGATGACTGCTGATTTCAATGTGATACATTATTATTTTATAATAAATGTCAGTTTTCATTACCTCAAATGTCCTCATGACATAACATGACTTGAAAGATATGCAAATACCTTCTTCACAGATATTTCTAATTAGATGCAGGTTTAGGGTGGGCAGGCACCTCCTAATTAGTACTGAAGTAATCAGGAGAAATCACACTTGATTATAACCTGCAAAGTTCCTTCAGCAATTTTAGGGCCAACATTTACTAGTATAAGAATTAAAGGAGTCAAACGCACAGCTTTTTATTTTCCAAACATTCTTCATCTCTCATCTCTTGGTTTCACCAAATCATCTCCTCCCCTTTTAAATTCACAATTTACAGGCAGTCAAGATCTTGCTTTGCATTGCAAGTTGACCACCAATCAAGAAGAAGGCAAATGTCATGCAGTCTTAAAGTTATAAAATATTCAAAGAGCAAAACAAGCACATAGCTGTCTGGCAGATTTGATCAGAAATAATTGGGAAATGTCTAAATCTCAGGCATTATGGTTAAAGGTAACGTGTCCACTAGTGGAGAAGTGGTAATGACGATAGAAAGCTTAGTGTATACACACACACACACACACACACACACACACACACACACACACACACTCACAAAGGTTTTTAGCCATAGCAGAATAGATAGAAGAATCATTGTAGATCTATGTTAGGAAGTAATTCACTCTTATGTACATTTACTTGTCAGCCATTTGAGTGACATTTTATATTTATGTCTCTTTGTTTGATTAACAAATATTTAAATTTTTATTGTGAGATTTGTGGGATGTGAAGCAAACCACATCTCCTGGCAGTTGTAGACAATGATACAATTATGAATTCCAAATGATAAAATTCTGAATGAGGATTAGCCTGCCTGGATTTTTTGTCTGGGTGATTTCTCTAAATCACTTCCTGTGTTGCAATTTGCATATGAATAAAAAGTGGGACACTATCCTCAGTGAATGAGTAAAATTTTCTACTCCTTACTTACAGGCATCCTTCTGCTTTCTACTTAAATATTGTAGTATCAACTAAACTTCATGATGTGACTTATGGGTCCTCAGAGAATGTCAAATAGTTATTTTGGACCACTAACTAGCAAAGTAAAATACATTTTTTATACACACAGTGATATTCAATGCTTGAATAGTACTTTACAAGTTATTCTGTTAAACTGAGTTTCATAGCCAGTATCTTAGTTTCTTTTCTGCTTTGGTGATAAAATTATCTGACAAAAGCAACTTATGGGAAAAGGGTTTATTTTGGTTCCCTGTTTCAGGTTAGTCCAGGATAGTGGTGAGGTCACAGCAGCAGGAACATGAAGCAACCAATCAAATTTCATGCCCATCCAAGAAGCAGAGAGCAATAAATGAATGCCTGCCTATACTCAGGGTCCTTCTATATATTATATAGTCCAGGATCTCAGACAGTGATGGCACCCAGAATGGGTAAGACTTCTCAGCTCAACCAATGTAATCAACATAATTCTCCCAAACTCACCAGCCAATCTGATCTAGCCAATTCCTCTTTGAGATTCCCTTCACAAGTGATTCTATTTATTCCAAGTTGCTACTTAAAAGTAATCACTGTGTTTTCCATCTCTGTTGTTTAGCCATTTCCTCTTAAAACCTTTCAGCTTAAAGGAAGTTGCTTAGGTCTCAGTAATTTTAAATGGAAGTGAAAGAGCAGAATGCTCTAAGAGGAGGTAAAAACAATGCATACTGCAGGGAAGCTCATTGAGACACAAGATGTGGTGCTGGATAGATGGCTCAGCAATGCTCCTGTAGAAGACCTGAATTTGGTATGCAGCACCCACATGGCAACCAACAACTGTCTGTAACTCCAGTTCCAGAGGATCCAATAACCTTTTCTGGCCTCCATGGTCACCTGAATGCAAACAGTTCACATGCAAATAGAAGGCGAAATGACCACACACACACACACACATACACACACACACACACACACACACACACACACACACACACACACACTTAAAAAGATCTTAAAAAGATACAGGTTAATCTAAAGGAGGTAAAACTTTCCATCCTATAGGACAGTTTTTTATGCTCAGTAAGTAAATAACTCAAAGCATCAAGAGGTCCCTTGACCCAATATACTAACTATTTTTATTTTCAGAGTATTTTACAACAGCCACAGAAAAAAAAACAAGACAAAGATGAACTAATAATCTAATGTTTTACTTTTATACAAAGGTACTTACACTTGAAATACAGCAATGAGTCACGTGGCATTAAAGGGATAAGAAACAAGTCAAGTGTAATCTAAGATTGTTCAAGAAAACAGGCTTAACTCTATTAATAATACTGACAATATAAACAGAAAAATTATTTCAAGACTAAATCCAAATTCTTCATTGTACTTAAAGAAAGATAATGCAAAAGTTATAAGATAACTCCCCAACAATGGTACTGAAAATATTTCAAGGATAATCTTCATAAAGCAATGGCTAACATTTGCTCTCTATAGACAGACTTTCACTAGTAAGCTCTGCATACTCATGGTGTTTGAGTGAATACTGTATTGGTTAATATTGATTGTCAACTTAACAGGATCTAGACTCAACTCTGCTACAATCTTCTGAACACCTCTGAGGAAAAATTTAATTTCTCTTTTAAGTTTCATTCATGTGTATATCTCCTACCTATTTTCCAACTGCATGCCTTTTTTTAAAGAGCCCGCATTTCCAGGAATGGTGGTACATGTCTTTAATCCCAGAACTCCATTGGCAGAGGCAGGTGGATCTCTGTGAAGACAGAGGACAGTCAACTCTACATAATGAGTACAAGGAGAGCCAGTGCTACACGGAGATACTCTATCCCAGAAAAGAAAAAGAAAAGAAAAGAGCCCACTACGTCCAATTAGCACTCCTATATGTACAGGGAAAGTCATCCACTGATTCATAGGCAACCTACTGACAGATGCCCCCACAAAGAAAGGTAGGTGATTCTCCCTTTTTCAGTAGCCATCAACTGCCGTTACCTCCGCAGCTAGGGTGGGACATGTGGAACCACTTACCCTTCAATGCGGGAATTTCTAAGTCTCTTGGTCTTGTACAGACCCTGTGTGGTTAACCACAGCTGCTGTGAGTTTATGGGTATTGCAAATATGTGATATCCAGAGGCCAGATTTTCACAGCACTTCTTCCCATCCTCCAGCATTTACAGTCTTTCAATAATGTTCCCTGAGCCCTGAGGAGATTGTTCCCTGTATGGTTGAGAATTCAGTCATTTATTCTCAACATTTTTAACAATTATGAATGTCTGTATTAACCACTATGTTCCGCAATAAAAAGTTTCACTGACCAAGGAAAAGAGCAGCGTAAATATATGGTTATAACAAAAATTTAGAAGTGGGTTTGACAGCATGACTATTTAGCAAAACAACATCAATATGTTCTCCATTAGGGTCTGTTGCTTACCTAGATATGGGCTTTGACCATGTTTATAGTATCATGTATGAATTCCCTCTGGTGGAGCAGCCCTCAAATCTATTCAAGGTAGATGTTGGTTATCTTATAAACAGGCTCTCCACTACTACACCAGTGGGCACAGCTTTTCAGGCATGTTGAAATTGCAGCATGCATATCCAGCTCACCATAAAACTACTTGTGTCTTTTCTCTCCCAGAAACCTATGTAGTGCTCTCCAACACTATGTCACCTTGCCAGCTGGAACAGTTTACTAGTCCATTCATGACTGATTTTCCTATGTCCTACTACTGAAATGTGTGATGTTTCTATAAACAGTGCCTTACAGTATTGTTATGATGGGCCATCAAGAACAATGGCCATATCCTGTCTTATTTTGTATGCCTCTTGTTCATCCCTGATCAATGACTCTTAGAGAAGAAATAACCTGGTACTGAGATTTTTCATTTAATAATCCATGTCCTCTGGGAACAGTGTTGCTTGACCAGGTAGGACAGTTCTATTCAAACTCCTTATTTATTTAATCAGTGTAACTAGTGGGATTTCATAAAGCTTCTTTCTACATCCTTAATACTGATTAAGCCCCAACTACACATTCTTTCCTCTGTAGGAGAAGTGCAGGCATGACCTGGCAGTTAGCCTACCTGGCAAACTCCATTTCTAAATAAGAAGCATGGCACACCATGCTCCTGAGTTTTCCTGAAGTCAGAAAACTAAATTCTGAGTTAGTGTAAATAGCCAGCAGCTTGCCTGCTGATGAGTCTGTACTCTCCATTTCTCCTTTTATGTGCTTCTTCTGCCTAGAGACCCTGGTGATATGAGCACTCGCAGTCCAATTGGAGGTAGTGTGTTAACTAATTATAGTCAATGTGCCTCCACTATATAAGTAGTTGCTCACATGTATTAAAGCAGATGCTGTTCCCTGAAACTATCTCCAGAATGGTTCATCTCTGTGCCTTTTATTGACCCATGAGAATTGCAGTCTTGTCATGATCTGCTCCAGGAACAACTGTAGTGGCATTTCCCAACTCTTGCCTCCATCCCTCCTTAAATCCTTTATCTCAATATCCCCCTTCCACTTATTTTATATCATTTATGTTCTACTATCCCTTGTATTGTACTTTTTACTTGGGCAGTACGATTGTAAGTTCTCATGTAGCTTTTTCATGCACACTTCATTTTGGTAGGCCACTTGTGCCCTTACTTCCCCAATAATTCTACTACTGGCTTGAACATTTCTTCCCCAAGTATGACTCCTCTATACTTTCCTCTCACCTATAATATACTATTCCACCTCCATAAATGAATGCCACCACACACTGACCTACACTTCTTTCCTGATTTCCACATGAACTCCAGGATAAACAGAAAATTTGATGGTAGCACCCTTATCTGAGAGAGAACCTGTGGCATTTGTATTTGGAGGCCCTAGTGACTTCATTAAGTATAATTTTTTCCAGTGCCATCCACTTACCTGTAAATTTCATGGTTTCAAACTCACAGAGATCCACCTGCCTCTGCCTCCCGAGTGCTGGGATTAAAGGCATGTGCCACCACCACAGGAAAGGCGCAAAGCTACATAGGGAAACCCTGTCTCGAAAAACCAAAAAAAAAAAAAAAAAATCATGGTTTCAAATTTCTTTACAGGTGAATAATGTTCCATTGTGTATATGTACCATATTTTTTATTATCCATTTATCAGTTGATGGAAATCTAGGTTGATCCCTTTCCATAGCTATTGTGAATAGATCCACAATGAACAGGGATGTGCATATACCTGAGAGAATATTTCTTCATTAGGTTAGTTGGAATGGAAGACTCATTTTAAACATGAGGGTCAGCATAGCATGAGGTATGTGGTACTGGAATAAATAAATATAAAGGAGAAAACAACTTGAGTACTAGTATTTATATATGTGTAATACCTGATTGTAGATGCAACTAGCTACCTCAAAATCCTACCAAAATGAGTTCTATATTACTAATTTTTCTGTTACTGTGATTAAATACCATGACCAAAAACAACTTACAGAAGAAAGTTTATTTTGAGTATAATAGTCTCAGGGGAATAATAGTCCACCATGGCAGGGAAGCATAGCAGAAAGCTGAGTGAGCCAATCTTTGGCCACAAGAATGAAGCAAAGGGGGTGAACTGGAAGTGGAGTAAGGCTATAATTGACCAAAACCCATCACAATGGGCTACTTCTTCCAGCAAAACTATATATTACCTCCCTAAACAACACCCACCCACTGAAGACCAGGTGTTCTAATGTTTGATATTTTAGAGCAATTTCTCATTTAAGCCACCACAAGTTCCCTGCTTTCTTAGCTATGATAAATACCTTGCCAAAAGCAAATTAAGGAATGGGGAGTTTATTTTACCTCACAGTTCAAGGCATAGGCATGGTGGGGGAAACCAAGAAAACAGAAACATGAAGCAGCTGGTCACTTTACATTCACAGTTAAAATACTACAATG
The DNA here is from genome assembly GCF_949786415.1 of Peromyscus eremicus. Taxonomy (NCBI): domain Eukaryota; kingdom Metazoa; phylum Chordata; class Mammalia; order Rodentia; family Cricetidae; genus Peromyscus; species Peromyscus eremicus. The sequence goes on from NC_081439.1 coordinate 37,105,841, forward strand.
AATCCATGTATAGTAGTGCTTAGTTAATTTTTCTCCACCTTATAATGTACAGGATCTTCTGCCTGGAGAATGATGCCACCCAAAATTGGTACGTCTTCCCACTTCCATGATCACAATCAAGATAATCATTCACAAATGTGCCCAGAGGCCCATTTCCGAGGTGATTTTAATTTCTATGGAGTTGAAAATAACAGCCATCACAATGGACTGTATCCTCTCATATTTTGACCCAAAACATACCCTACTTTTCTTAGTGCTTTCGCCAGGTATTTTGACACAGCAACTATGAAGCCATACACAGAAAATTAGCACCCAAAAGTAGAATCATTCTTCTGATAAGTCTGATAATGTTGTTTTTCAACCTTTGTAACTGTTTCAAGGAGAAGTGATGAGTTTAGAAATTTAGGCTAGAGAAGTCCTATAATGCTGTAAACAGATTTTTTTCTTTTTCTTTCTTTTTTTTTTTTTTGGATTTTCAAGACAGGGTTTCTCTGTGTAGTTTTGATTCCTGTCCTGGATCTTGATCTGTAGACCAGATTGGCCTCGAACTCACAGAGACCCACCTGGCTCTGCTTCCCTAGTGCTGGGATTAAAGGCATGCGACACCACTGCCCGGATGTAAATAGATTTTAACTCACCTTTCTGGTGGGAGTTTTGAAGAAAATAATTATGAGAGAAAAAATTGGATAGTGTAAGATGGACTCAAGAAATTTTAAATGAAAATAAGGACTCTATTAGGTCCTGTGCTAGTGGCTATTCATGTAATATTTTGGAAATGATTCTGGGTACATTCTATCCAGGTTCTGAGAACTGGAGTGAGGCTGGGTTAAAAACTACAGGACTTACTTTTTTTTTTGAGACAGGGTTTCTCTGTGTAGCTTTGTGCTACACACACACGTAGGTATGAATGATGCAACGTGTGTGTGTGTGTGTGTGTGTGTGTGTGTGTATGTGTGTGTGTGTGTGTGTGTGTGTGTGTGTGTGTGTGTGTGTGTACTTTCTGGTCTATACTGGGGCAATAGGAAAGTTTCCTTGACAGAACCTGTTAAAGAATACATTCTGAAAATAAAAATTCATTTGAAAGGAGAGAACCTGAATTAAACAAGCCATTAATGGAGTACCCTGCTAAAAACATTAGCTTTGGGAAATGTTTCTCCTGGGACAGTTTAGAAGGCATGTAGAAGTTGGTGTAAGGTTCAAGGAGTAGAAAATACACCTATATCTTCAGCTAGTAGGCATAATTTGGTAGTATTGTCCACATAGTACTGGCTTTGAAGACAAAACAGATACAAAAATGAAGATGTCATGGAGGCCTGCACCAAGGTTCTAGAAGGCTCCCGAGAATCAGCAGTGTGTATCAGTATGAAATTTATTTCAAAGTAGCCTCGAGAAGCCATAATGTGAAGCTGTGAAGGTGAAGCCTAAGTTGCAGGGAAGATTCCAGAATTTTGGAGATGTGAAGACATAGGATGTCTGCCAAGGAAAGCTTTTTTTTTTTTTTTTTTTTTTTTTAAATTTTTATTTTGCAATACAATTCAGTTCCACATATCAGCCACAGATTCCCTTGTTCTCCCCCCTCCCGCCCCCCTCACCTTCCCCCCAGCCCGCCCCCCATTCCAATCTCCTCCAGGGCAAAGCCTTCCCCACAGACTGAGATCAACCTGGTGGACTCAGTCCAGGTAGGTCCAGTCCCCTCCTCCCATGCCGAGCCAAGGGACCCTGTATAGGCCCCAGGTTTCAAACAGCCAACTCATGCAATGAGCACAGGACCCGGTCCCACTGCCTGGATGCCTCCCAAACAGATCAAGCCAATCAACTGTCTCACCCACTCAGAGGGCCTGATCCAGTTGGTGACCCCTCAGCCATTGGTTCATATTTCATGTGTTTCCGTTTGTTTGGCTATTTGTCTCTGTGCTTTATCCGACCTTGGTCTCAACAATTCTCTCTCATATAAACCCTCCTCATTCTTGCTAATTGGACTCCCAGAGATCCACCTGGGGCCTAGTCATGGATCTCTGCATCCAGATCCCTCAGTAGTTGGATGAGGTTTCTAGCACGACAATTAGGGTGTTTGGCCATCCCATCACCAGAGTAGGTCAGTTCGGACTGTCTCTCGACCATTGCCAGCAGTCTGTTGTGGGGGTATCTTTGTGGATTTCTGTGGGCCTCTCTAGCACTTTGTTTCTTCCTATTCTCATGTGGTCTTCATTTACCATGGTCTCCTATTCCTTGTTCTCCCTCTCTGTTTTTGATCCAGCTGGGATCTCCCACTCACCCAAGCTCTCTTTCCCTTGACCCTCGCCCTTCACTACCCCCACTCATGTCCAGGCTGTTCATGTAGATCTCATTCCATTTCTCTGTCGTTGGGCGATCCCTGTGTCTTTCTTGGGGTCCTGTTTTCCAGGTAGCCTGCCTGGTGATGTGAGTAGCAGTCCAGTCATCCTTGTTCCACATTTGTCACAAGAGGGAGACTATGTGTGCTGCAAGTGGCAGAGCTGGAATGGAAAAGCTTTATTCAAGTCGTTCAGGGCTCCAATGGTTCTAGTATGCACTTTAAGTACTGTACATGTAGCTTCAAAATGTGGTGTTTCTTCTGCTGGCTTTGGTCTTACTTTGATCTAATACTTCATTGACTTGTCCCAATTTCTTTCTTTCAGAACTGGAATGTCTACTCTGTGCTGTTGTATGTTGGAAATGTGTGACTTGTGTTCTGATATTCTAGTGGGTCACAATAAAGAGATTGTCTGAGTCTTACAAAAGACTATGAACTTACACTTTTGAATGTTGTTGAAATTGTTAAGAACAATGGGAATTTTTAAGGAATATGCTGTTTCTTTTCATATGAAAAAATATTTATAATACAATATATTTTTATCATGCCTTTTCATCCTCTAATTCCTCCAAAATTCTCTCCTCCTCTCTAACTCCCTACAAAAACAAGTTTGTGCATGCTCTTTTTCTTTTTTTTTCTCTTTCAAAAAATACAAATCACAAAATTAAAACTCAAAGTAAACAAACAATAAGCCAAAACATGCCAAAATGAAAAAAAAGACCACACACACACACACACACACACACACACACACACAACTATACAACCACAGAGTTTATTTTGTATTGGCCAACAAGTCCTGAACGAGGGCCTGTTCTAAAGTGTGGTTGATATACCCGGTAAGACTATGAAGAAGAAACTAATTTTCTTTTTTTTTTCAGTGAATATCAATCGTAAATAGGTTCTTATTAGGGATGGAATCATGTGTCAATTTCCCACTTTTAATAATGGAGTCCAGTTTGGCTTGAACCTGTAAATGTCTTGTGTATGCTGCCTCTTGTTCATGCCACCACAAGTTCCCTGTCATGATGTATAGGACGTTTTCAAACTGGGCCCTGAAATAAATACTTCTTTCTTAAGTTGCTTTTGTAAAATATTTTGTCACAAACCAAAGTAACTAATACAAATATGAATGTCTCATTTCTCTGGTTCATTTTTCTATCAATAATATTTCATGCTTCAACATTATTGCTGAAGTTTTAAAGGATCGTGTTAGGAAGAAATATTCAAATAAATTTAAATGTAGAATCTTTCTTGTTTTAGAGCTGGTATTGTAGCAGTGTGCATTTGTGTAAGGGGACAAGGTAGATGAGTTGTTTTGGCAATGAAAGCCAGAAAACATAATGATAACAAATAAGCATCAAAACAGAAGAAGTAAATCAGAAGAATCCACCTGCTTAGCTTCTTACTATGGCCTGTAATATACACAATTTACATCAGTGTCAAAACAAGCCACTAGATTTTACAAATAAATAACGGGAAATGCAAACTAGTCATCACATGAAGACAGAACCAGGAGGGAATTTAGTTTCTATAGGAAGCTATGTCCTAAATATTTGTGTTCTGTATCTTAGTTTCCAGAGAGATACAATTAGAAACACAGAAATACTTTTCTGTTGTTTTTGATAGCAATAGAATAGCAGGAATTGACCATGTTGGAATCATAAAACAATGCTAAATCAAATGATCACTGGTTCAAACCAATAAAAGTTTCATCTTGAGTAGCATGGTTTAATTTTCATTGGGTGTAGTTAGCTTTTTTTGAAAATTTCACTTAAATTTCTCTAAACATAGAATAAAATATTTCAAACAAAATTCTTTTGCCTTATGTAATGTTTCCAGATATTGGTCAAAATGCAATAGTTTCAATAATTGACTACAATAAGAGTAAGGAGCACTAACATAAACACAAAAGCTGACAATGCAATAAATTATATTTCTTCAATTGTCATTGGAAAAGGTCAGGATTTTCCAGGGCTGTTAGTGAAACACATGCACTTTTGGCTAATGATTTTAGAGCAACCAACATTGACCCTACGGGCATACTCTCTTTCATTAGCAAGGCCTTAAGAAATGTGTCTACAAGAATTGGAAATTCTGATGTTTTCTTTCATTTGTGATAACACCAAATAATATATATATATATATATATATATATATATATATATATATATATATAATCAGTAATATATTATCAATAACACAGATTTATTTTTAACAGGTCTAGAGTCTGGAAAGTTCAGGACAGAGACATTTATCCTATTTATATGACCAGAACCCAGAACCCTCATTAATTAACTAATTGCCTCCTGCTAGGGGATGAGGCCTTTTATATGAGTTTGGGTTGGATACTAGGGGACCCAGCAATAGTTAAATGCAAAAATCTCTTGCTATACAAACATGAGGGCATGAGTTTGAATCCTAAGGATGCAAGTAAATATGGGTGTGATAGCATACATCTCATGGTAATATGGAAGTTTAGACAGGAGAATACCCAGCACCTTCAAGCCAAATTGCCTGACATTTACAATATCAAAGAAGAAAATTTTGTCTCAAATAAGGAGGAAGGCCAAGGCATCCCCTGACCTCATGTCATATGCCCACACTCACACACACAGGACACAAATGCATGTACATGTATAATACAAGCATTTTGGACACCCAACAAAAACATAGCATCTAACATATTTTATGAGAAGTTCCTCTTTCATTCCTTTCTTTCCTCCTACTGTTACTCTCCTTTTCCATTCCTTTGTCCCTTTCATCTTTTTATTCAGTACTATCATTCCAATGCACGGCTTCAAAAACGCTAGTGCAGTTTCCACAGTGCTTATTTTGCATAATAGGTTTAAATATTGTGAGACTTTAAAAACTATTCCCACTTCTAATTCTCTACTTTCTATCAATTTCTTTATTGGCCCCAGAAAATAGGGAGTTATGGCTTGTGTATACTGGGATCAGTTTTGAGAAGAGGAAGGGTCCAGCACAGAACCACAACCATGTGAATATTCTGCATAAGCCAATAGTTACTTGCTGAAAGTTTCAGTAAATATGTACCTTGTGCTTTTTTAAAAAAAAGATTATTATTCTCACTTTAACATGACATTCAAACAATTTGTCAGAGGGAAATTATCCAGTTATTCTATCAAATTTATTGATGAGAGACCTATGTTAATACTAGAACTAAGCTGGGTGGTGGTGGCGCACGCCTTTAATCCCAGCACTCAGGAGGCAGAGCCAGGTATATCTCTGTGAGTTCGAGGCCAGCCTGGGCTACAGAGTTAGTTCCAGAAAAGGCTACAAAGCCACACAGAGAAACTCTATCTCAAAAAAACCAAAGGAAAAAAATACTAGAACTAAATATAATGTGAATAACTGTGTGCCTTCTTACTAGGTCTATTGCAGCCTTTTTGATATTGTGGCACTCAAAAGTAACACTCTCTCAGTATACCGAAACCAAAGCCAAAGCAAAGTTGGATCTATTTTATGAGCATTGAAATAGCCAGTGAATAGCTGGCTTAAAAAAAAAAAGCAGGTAATTTTTGTTTGTTTTTTTGTTTGTTTCTTTTAAATCTTCAAATTCTGTAAAGTTGTAGATGCAAAAGCATCATATAATAATCAATAGCATTTTTATGTGATAATAGTGACTATCAAAAATGAAGAAATACCTTTTACGACAGGTAAATATGAAAACCACACAAAATGAAATAACCAAAACTTAATTTACCAAAGGAAGTAAACTGTCTCTACAATGACAACTATAAAAAAATACTGATTGAAGATATTAAAGAGGATATAGATAATTGGAAAATTATTCTTTATCCATTGACTGAAATAATTAAAATTATTAAATTGTTCATATCACTTTAAAGTATCCAAAGACTCACTGTTTTCTTAGCATAAATAGGGGAAATAAATCTTACCAATTCCTCAAAGTAAACAAAGCAATCATAATAAACAAAGAACAATCTTGGAATCATTGAATCATATTACTTGATTAATTTCTCCAGAGGGCTGGGATGTTGGCTTAATGGATAAAACACAAGTGAGAACAGTGGAGTTTGGGTCTCAGCACACAATAAAGCCCATCAAGCATTCAGATTACACATAATTTCAACACCCTGGAGGCAGAGACAAGGAAGGATTGTCCAGGACAAATGTTTTTGCTAAACTCACCAGAATTGGAGAGCTCTGGATTCAATAAAATAATCTACCTTAATAAATAAACTTGAGAGTGATTATGGAACATATCCAACATCAATTTTAGATTTCCACATGCATTCACTCACACATGTATGTGTACCTGCATACAGAATGTGAACATACATACTCTCATGTATACCACACACGAGTAGGCACGCGCACCCGCGCACAGCGCGCGCACACACACACACACACACATACACACACACACACACACACACACACACACAAACATACACACACACACACTTTCAAATACACTATAGAAATGGAGGAGAAAAATCCAAGATGGCTGGATAGAAATGCTTTGTTTGAAGCTATGAGAAAGAGAACGGAACACAGAGAAAAAAAAAAATATGTGCTGAGATTCTAAGTTTGGAAAATGAGATTGATGGTAGAAGGAAAGAGAGAAGAAAGAAGAGGAAGAAGAGAAGGAAGAGGGATTGAGGAGAAAGGAGGAGAGGAGTGAGCTTTAAAAAGATAAAAGTTGCTGCAACACCTAGTAAAGTGATTAGAACTGTAAGCAGCATGGAGAATTAAGAAGGCAACCAAACAAAAAGAATGAACAGCTTTCTACTGAAACCCTTGCTCTGTAACCAGAGACAAGATGGTTCATATGATGCTACTAACAAAAGATTAAGCCAGAAAACACAAAAGCAAAAGTAATAACAGAAGACTACAAATCCAAACTTTAGAATAAATTCATAATTCTTAGAAATTTTTAAGAATTTGATCTAAAGGCAGGTTCTCTGCTTGGAAGAAAGTACCCTAGACCTTACCTAACCCCAAGAACACAAACTCCCATGTCTACTGCTATATACTATCTCTGCTTAAGGTCTATCAGGGAATTTTTGGTCTATTTCAGCATATTTGAGCAGGTAAGCATATCAGAGTGAAAACAACATCTCCAGTAAACTTGAAATTTTAGAACCAATTACTTTTGATTGATGTGGCCACAAACCTGAGGCCCAATTGTGCTTGCCTCACAGGAATTTGAGAAAAGCTTTCCCCTTTGAGGTAATTTATTCCCTCTATTTGTTTCTCTTTTCAAATAAAATCATTTTTGCTTTTATAGATACTCATCCCTTTAATGAGCATACTGGAATGGGGTAGTGAACTCAGTGTATTATGGTTACTAAGGCTAAGGGTTTTGTTCTAAAAATTTGTTCAAATCTCATTTTTTCATGCTTCCATTGTTTCTGATGGGAAATAATTTCTACTTTTTTTACTTTTCCTAATACATGGGTAACACTTGCCATTTTATGTTCACTCTCAGTTTTTTCCAGAATATAAGTTTGATACAGTGTTTCAAGTCTGAGACCTGCCCTTCAATCCATCTTATTCATATTTGCTTAGTGAGCAACATGATTACTTGGTGAAATCTATTCTTTCATCCAAGATACTAATCTGAACATACAATTATTCATGGATCCATGAGTTAAGAACATCCACAGTCCTCCTAGAATGAGAGAGATATTGCTATGGTTTTCAAACTTGTCATTGTTTTTAACCATAACTGCATTACTTGCAAGCAATTGCTCAACTGCATTCAACAATGCTCTTTGAAATAAAACCCTCTACAAAGGAGTCAAAATTGTGGCTCCCTTAAAATGATAGTTCTGGAGTCAACATTTGATATTTGTTTTGACCCCAGGAAAGTTCCTCTCAGTTTTCTAATTTCCAGACTCTCTCCTGCAAACTGGATAGCTTACAGTATAGGTTGTTTCTTCTCTTGGTTGCAAAATTCTTCTCACTATTTGTTCATTACAACTAATGAGATATTTTTAAGTTGAATTTAGGTGCTCTCCTGCAAAGGAAACCAGTTCATCCAGAAAATATTAGGAGTTGTCTGTTATACATCTTTCCTCTTCTAATAGGAAAATTCTCTGACCCAAGATATGGAGCTAGGCATGGAGAAAATGGTGTCTTTCTGAGTAGAACACTTTAATGCCACAGGATTTGATAAATGAAGGGCAAAGGCAGTAACAGTAACGTGTGAAAAAACAAAAGTCTTGACTGTTACTGAACTATCACACTACAAGCCAAGTGTAGGAGTAATGATAGCCAATGTATACTCACTATATTTTAACCCTACTTGTGAGGGGGATTGAAATAACAAGGAACAATATAACTCTCATATCTTTGCTAACACTCATCCAGGATTTACCATCAGCAAAGGGCAGCTTGGGACGGGTAAAGTGGGAAACTGTTAAAGTCTTGTTCTGCTTGGAAAGAAAGCCTCTCTTTCATTTGAAGCTGGGGGAAGAGGGAACCATTGTGCTCTTTGACATATTATTATGGATTAAAGTTTATTTTTCTTTGTTCTTTTAAATTAGTGTGTGTGTGTGTGTGTGTGTGTGTGTGTGTGTATACATAGGCATATGCATGCTACTGCACACTTGTGAAGGTCAGAGAACAATTCTTAGCCCAATATCTCCTCCTTCTCTAATTACTGAACCATCTCACTGACTCTGGTGTGAAGTTTCTTCCACACAGAGTAGAGTGGAACGAGGGAAGAAGTGATTTTTTTAAACATACAGTTTCCTGGTGCTTCATAAAATGTTTACATGTTTTATTGACTAGATTTTATTTGTTTATTGCTTCTCCTAAGGATCCTTTCCTGAATTTTGTTTCCATTTTTACATTTTTCACCAATGTCACAAAGGATCATATAAGCAGAACCCATTATGATGTCATGATACAAAGAATGTTAACCTTCATCATTTCTATAACTTGTCTTTGTTTCTATAAGGCAATGAAGAAAATACAAACAAATTATATCATTTATAGAGTCAACATCATTGTAATTTCTAAGACTTACATACACTAAAAGGAAGAATTCAATATTAATTTTTGAGAAATCTGTGGTTGTTATACAAAGATTTTAGTATTTGATATGATAACTAGAGAAAGGAATAATTTCAACTTTAGGGGTTCAGACACAGCTATTAGATAAGATATATCTGTTTCTAAATAATTAGAATCAAAAAGTGATTCTTCCACATTGTGCATTTTTCACCTAATTATAGTTCTGGGTAACATTCATCTTAATTATAAATGTTTTGTTCATAGAGAATCAGAGTGCATCGTCCCTCGTCTGATATTCAGTACTACTATGAATACTACTTATGAAACTGAAGATTAAGCAGCAATCAAACAATGAATAAATATCTTCAAGCCATGTATCAAATGCATTTTAGATAATTATATAATACTTCTTTTAAAATACTTTCAAGCAGTTATATACAAACAAGCCTGTTTGAAGACATTAAATACTTTAGTATACTATAACGTGATATATACAATGCCAGTGAAAGTGCAGAATTTTAGGAAAAATCAAAATTCTTATTTCCATCCTTTCAGGCGAATCATAGGCACAACACTCATGCTAAGCAATTCTTTGTTCTCTATTGCTGCTGTAACAAGTTACCAAGTATTTGCTGACTTGAAAGCCTGCAAATTTATTTTCCCATATTTAAGACAATCAAAAAGACAAATAAGTGAGTACCAGCAGGATAAAGTGAAGATATTAGCTGGCACTATTCTTTAGGTAATTTTTAGGGGAAAATGTGTTTCCTCATTTTTCAAGGTTCAAAAAGCTTCCCTCATTCTTGACACCTGTCTTCTCTGCCATTCCTTCCTTTTCAAAACCTGTAATATTGAACCAAATCTGGCTCAGGCTCCCATTTATCTTACCCTTTTCTTTGTCTTAATTTTCTACTAGCATATAACCCTTTGTTTATATAGGAAAGACCTGGATAGTCTCCCCAACTAAAAGTCAACTAAAATTCTTTATTGACAGACTATCTGATATGCTCAGTTAATGGTGTTTATAACATAGGAATGTTCTATTTGCATAGGGCATTATTCCCCCATCATATCAGTAGATTCACTACTGACAAAAATATGTTATGTAAAAACCACGAAGGAGAAATTTTCGTTTTTAATTTTTGCAAGACCCAGAAAACACTATATTATATAAATATCTTCACCCTATGTGAACAATATGTAACTATAAAATATGTTAATAAGTAACTTCTTTCCTTTGGCTCTATAATATGTCACCTGGAAACAAGCATTTTTCAGCCAAAGAATCATCTGTAGATAATAAGTATTTGCCAATATGAAAAACATTTCACAATGAAAATGTAGCCAAAGCCCACTACATAATTAAGAAATATGCTAAGCTGCCACAAACTGAGGCTCTAGATGTGAAATCACCAACAGAGTGTCCAATGAGGTTTACTAACCAGTTAA